>NC_056749.1:766598646-766675108 GCF_019279795.1 Protopterus annectens
GTTCGGGTATGCCGCTGTCATTGACTGCCTGTATGATTCTGCTACGGTTTTGGCGGTTATCCCTTTGATATGTGCGATGGGATATATCTGCGGATGTGGGTGACGGTACGGGTGTGGGTCTTGCATTTATACATACAAGATATGCTTGTGTGTGTGCTCCATCCCTGCTTGGGGAGATGCAGGTTACCTGTCTGTTGTTCTGGGAATGTTTGTTTTGTTGATGTCGTGTGGTGTCGGTATCGCCTGCATGTGTGCTTCCTGCACGTATTCCTCCTTCACATCGGTTATATATCTGCGGATGTTCGTCCGTGCCTACTATCCATTGGCATTTTGTCACTGATAGTTACGGTGATTGTGGTCCTGTACTTGGGACGGCCTGTATGCTACCGGTAGCCTCCTATTCGTGTGGCGCTTGCTTACTTAACGGTTGTGGAACACACAGCGGTATTTACGGGACCGTAAGTGTCCACAATCGGTGCCGGGATAGCACATTCGTATTTTCGCCGTACATGCCTGCTGCTGTGTAACGTTGCCGACCTATCGTGTTGGTCTACCATATGGCCGCCATACATACGGTCATGGTTTGTACATGCGTCCTTTGCATCTCCTGTTGGCTATAGTCCTGTGGTACATTCTGGGACATTTCCGCTTTGCATCGTTTTATGTCGCCACGCGCCTAGCCACTGAGGAGATGTCAGTACTACTTTGTGGGTACTGCTGTACATACGCCTATGGTTCCTGTACTGTATGCCTACGCATGTTATTACACTCCGCCTGTGACATGTCACCTACATACACATTTTACAGTGGCACACACATTACACACACACAGCGGAACACACGACAACCTCACCTCACACATACACATATTGCCGCCATAGCTCTCAACCTTCCATTTCCAAAATGAGGAACACACACATTCATAATGTGGAACAGATGGGCAAACTGTGGAACACATACCAATGGCTTACTAACAACTTCAGCTACGAAGGTCATAGGATGGTTAAAATATGCTGATTTACTTACAAAGAAGAACCTTTAATGAATTACTATGATTAATTTCTATTTACCAGGATTTCATTTAAATACATTCCTAACAATGAATGTGTGACTGACTATTTCAATGTGGAACTTTGAGGAACTGCGAGGAACATGAACTGTTTTAGACCCCAAATGAGGTACGTTCCTCATAATGACGGACAGGTATGATTGCCGCTTTCGCACCGATGGTTGCACACAGTACCTACGTTGGCCGCATCGCCGGCGGCGGTGTGTACCTCCGCACTCATATCCTATGGATATGACACGCACATATCCCGTTACTATACCGTGGCCTGGCGATCATCCCGACCCACGGATATGTATTGATGCAGGTTGACATTTCCATGGCTGGCGTTCCCTGCTCTGCCCACCCTCCCGGATGATCGGGTTGTCGTTCACTATATTTACTATGTGTGGATTTCAAGGCCTTACTTATCTGTAAACTTGCATCCCTGGGTTCCATATTAACCTGTTGTACTTTATATCTGTGTATGTGTACATATATTTCTACGTGTGTACTGATATCTATTTCCGTATCTGTGTATGCACATAAGTACATATGTAGTCGACTTGCGGCGACAGTGGCAGCATACGGCCACGCCGCCTGCTGTAGGACCGCGGCGGTTGAGGTGTTGGCGTTCCATGCTCTGCTGGCTATTGGGTGTGCAGTGTTTGGGTGGTGCCTTTGTTGGAGTCACACATAGGTCCGCCCATACGGTACACATTACGGGCGGACATGTTTGTGTGGCGTCCATTTCACTGTGTGTGCAGGTAAGGAGGTGTCAGTCCATGGGGCCTACGCTGTCAAAGTATGTGCTATGCGTTCCCTCTTTGCCAGGGCGTAGGCATATTGGGTACGCCTACGCCTACCTACTGGGGCTGGCACAGTGTGTTCATGGCGCTGAACGCCCTGTGCCTGTGCTTGCCTTGGCAGTTGTGGTGGGCTTGGTGGCCCTAGACCATTATGTCCCTGCAGCAGCTGTTTCCGCAGAATCATATTGTGTAGCATACAACATACTATGAATATGTGGGCACATGTGCCTGGAGAGTACTGCAAGGCTCCACCGGATGTATCCAAGCACCGGAACCGTGATTTCAACATCCCAAACACACGCTCTATGATTATTCTGGTTTGTGCATGTGCCTCATTATGGCATTCTTGCATGTGTGTGTGTGCATTTCTGATGGGTGTCATCATCCACGGCTCCAGTGCATAGCCAGCATCCCCACAAGGTGACCTTGTGTGATGTCCCCCCTGGCGAATACCTGATACAGCTGTGAGGCATGCCAGATATGGGAGTCGTGGTAGCTTCCAGGGCTGCCAGCACACACATCCATGATAATGCCCTGCGCATTGCACACGACCTGGCAATTGATGGAGGGGTATCCCTTGCGGTTTATGTAGCATCTACCCTGCCGCCCGGGCGGTGACTTGATTTCTATGTGCGTACAGTCTATCGCACCCAGTACCTCCGGGTATTGTGCCACACGGTGGAACTGGCGGATATTGCTAGCCAACTCCTCCTGAGCTCTGGGAAGTTTATATACTCATGGGCATAAACGTAACATGGCATCCAGGAACTGGTGTAGTACCCTGGATGCTGATGCCTGTGAGATACCCATTATATCCCCGGTTGGCCTTTGAAAGGTACCTGTAGCCAATATTCGCAAGCTCACACATACCTTTGTGTCCACTGGGATGGGCTCCCCTCTGTTGTCTCTTGTTCTCAGGTGTGGCCGGCACAGCTCCACTATTTGCTGTAACGTGCCCCTGTCCACCCTATAGCGCTCTACTATCTCCAGGTCTTGCAGCCCCTGGTAGGTCACCCTTGGTCTGAACACTCTCCTTCTCCTATGAGGCCTACGGTAGTTGTCGGCACCCTCCTCCGCAACTCCGTCTGTCTCTGACACATACCTATGCATCACGGCCACGGCGGCACCCAACATATACATATTAAAAGTTCCCCGTGTGTTTACACCCTACGGTGCGGCGTTTGGGAAATCGCGCTGTGCGTTGTGTGCATTCACACTTTATACTGTTGTGCTGTATACCTGGTGATGTCATTGGGTGTGTCTGTGCAGCCGTATCTGTGGATTATCTTCTGTGTTTTACCGTTGCATCTGCAACGGTATTGCCTGTAGTGTTACATTACAGTTGCCTGCATTGGCTTAGCTTTGCATCTTACATTACTGTTTCTGCACGTTGCACCTACTATTGCCTGCAGTGCATCCTGCAGGCACATGGCATATGATGCATTTTGTCTGCCGCCGTTATGCTACCTCTGTACTTGGCTGTGCTATTTCGGTTCTTTGCTCTTTGCATTTCTACTACATCCCCTACTATCTTTGCATTCCTATGCCTCCCCTTTCCCATTTTGCAGGAGTCTGCATGCAGAGTTGTCAGCTGCCGCTTTGCCCTTCCTGGATTGATTGGTGTTGATTGCTCATTACGGCTCCAATTACACTGCTTCCGCATTTCCTCATATTCTCCGCTACCTTCCTATATCCGTGGTTGTTGACGGGAGGCCGCCACATGACTGGGTTGGGGAACGTAGTCATCCTCGTGCACATGCATCTATGCGGCATTATGTACTCTCAGCACATCTATTTCCTCACACGCCAATCCTGCTGCTGTGATGTGCATTGTACAGCCCATGTTTGCTGGCCTCCAATGTGCTTCCTCCTACAGTGGCACACCCCTCTGCGATTGACATGTATCCTGTGTAGGCCACTCCTCGGTGTACTACCGCTGCACCGTTGCTCCATCCTTACACCGGCGCGGTTTTGCGATTCACTATTATCTGCCTCATTTGCATGGCATTGACTGCTAATACATGGTTACGGGCGAACACTGCCGCCACTCCTTGACAACCCTTGCGCTGGGGTTGAGGCTTTCCATACATCCTATGGTGTGTGGTGGCTGTGCATCTGATGTGTATTATACTGCTCTTTTAGGACATTCTCATATTATTTAATTGTTTTGCACCTTCTGTGCACATATCCGGGGGTTCTGCTGTGGTTTCTGCGTACATAACATTTATGTCATTATTTACAGTTTGGGCATGTTTTCTTTGGACATTCTCGGTGCCTTTCGCCATTGGCATATTGCACCTGTATGATACCTGACGTTGACAGCCTTCCGTTACTCCTTGGTCATGTTTGGCTAAATGTAAACCTTTGGCATATTGCACCTGTATGATACCTGACGTTGACAGCCTTCCGTTACTCCTTGGTCATGTTTGGCTAAATGTAAACCTTTTTTTTGGTTTACATTGCCGTGCCCTTACGCTACGCCTGCCCAACTTCGTGAATCGCTATTTGCCTTCATTTGCATGGTGCAATACCGCACACAGTGTGATTAGCATACCTACGCCGGGGGCGGCGGTCGCGCGCCGGGAGTGCACGTGGGATTGATTCATACCTGAATCGCTCGGTGGCCATATTTGGCTTTATAACGCCGACGCTATGCGGGCACCTGGCGCAAGGTTCATGAATCCCGGGGTTGGTCTTTCCTACTGCTAAGCCCAAGTCCTAAAACCTTAACTGCCAAAGATGTTCCATTCCTTAAAATTGTGTTAAGTGTTTTACATATATTTTTACATTTTTTCAGCAAAATTTGTTGTCTTTAAACCTGGAACCATATGAGATGACTAATAACAGAAAAAAATATATCAACTGTTTAATAATCTTCAATGTGACATATATACAATGTTTATAGGAATTTGCCATGTGATTACTCATAACCCTTGAGTGTGAACAAAAACAGAGCTTGCCAAAAATGCTATACGGTCTTGGGATGCCAAACAAAAATCAACCAGTTGTCAAAAGATCGATACCAGTGAGCCAGAATAAAAACAGTCCAAAGATTTAATGAAACACAAACAATTTTAAGTTAAGCGCTTTCACCCGTTAAACACGGACTTCTTCAGAACTATTATCTTAAACTGAACTGTTGCCATTTAAATAACATTTTCAGCGCCAATTCTTTGGCTCCAATTTAAAGGCACAGTGTAACCATAAAATAAAACCGTCCATACATGTACATAATCAATGTAAACATTCAAATATGAAACTGTGATACATCCCAATATTAAAATATATATTCTACCACCTATAGTACTATTATTCATGCAACCTAAGCAAAGGTTTCATAGAAATAAAGTCATTTAAACCTGGGGGGGGGGCATCTGTGAACAATTGCCACCAAACCTCTTTGTATGACAATAATCCCTTGTGGTCTCCCCCCCCTCGGATAGATCTTTGCAATATCCACAACTGCAAATTTAAATTGATGTTCAACCCCCCCATTTTTTTATATGTCTATACAGTGCATTTTTTTCTTCCTTCTTTTTTATACAATATAAATGGGCATAAATTTGCTTATTAAGGTGGCTTTCGGTCTTACCAATAGAAAAACTAGAACAAGCACAACATTTGGCAAGATATACTAAAAATTTAGTCTTGCAATTTCCCTGTCTAAACCTTATTCGTGACTTGTGAATGTTGTCTAATATTATTCCTTCCTCTTCATTTATGATGTGACATAAATTGCATATACCACATTTGTTAGTGTGCTTGTTGGAAAGATGTTCCAGAATAGGGCCCCTTTCTAAATATCTTTTGATGTTAAATCCCATTTTATTGACAAAAAATAGGACGGTGACCTACGATATTTGCTACATCGTTGTCTGCCAAAATGGTATTCCAGTTAGAATTCATAATCTCTTTGATTTTAACTATGAATGGGCTGTACTCTAAAACACAAGCTCTACTGTAGTTAACTGTTGTCTCCAGTTGTCTGTCAGTAGGCATGGGAATGATATCCCCTTGGTTATAATTGTAACCTAATAAAGGGGTATATCTGGTTCCCCATTCTTTAATAACTTGTCTACTAACATTGTACATCATTTTACGATCATAACCTCTGTCAACAAATAAAGATGTAATGAATCTCACTTCACTCAACAATACAGAATATAAAGAAGTCATCTGCACGGCTCTAATTAGTTGTCCCTTGTAGATGTTTCTTAAAAGCTTTTTGGGATGGTTACTGGAATATTTCAGATAGCTGTTTGAAAATGTATTTTTCCTATAGATTTTTAACTGGAAATTCTTGCCATCTTTAAATATTCATGTATCCAAATATGCTAACCCCTCCTTACTATTTGAGGAAGTGAATTTCAAATAACTACTACTGGCATTAATATAATCTAAGAATTTCCCTAGATGATCAACACTACCATCCCAAAGGATGTAAATATCATCCACAAAACGGGTATAATACTTTATGTTCCTAAAAAATTCACTTCGGAACACAATAGATTCCTCCCAATCCAGCATAACCAGGTTAGCGAAAATGGGGGCACAAGCTGCCCCCATTGCAACTCCCCTGGTTTGCCTGAAATATTCACCATCATGGTGAATATAGTTGTGTTCCAAAACTATACCCATCATTTCAATGATCAGACATGTTTCATCCCAATCCATTGCAGCATATTTTCTAAAGCTGTTGGCAAAAGCATTTAATCCCGCTTCTTTGGGGATACAGGAAAATAAATCAATTACATCAATAGTAACCAGTAATATTTCATCATTATACAAGTTAATGGGAAAATTCTTCAAAAATTGTTCACCATTGTTCCGTTGTATTAGCGATTGCGCCAAACTTTTACACTTTTTATAACCCTTGAGTGTGACAGATATACTATGTTTATAGGAATTTGCCATGTGATTACTTATAACCCTTGAGTGTGGCATAGATACAATGTTTATAGGAATGTACCATGTGATTACTCATAAACCTTGAGTGTGGCATAGAAACAATGTTTGTAGGAATGTGTCATGCTTTCCAATACTGTTAAGACTTTATAACTTTATTATAGAATATGGCTTTACAGACAAATACTTAAATAACTCAAAGATAATGTTAATACCAAAACCAATTCAGACAAGCTAAATCCTATGAATTACAGGCCCATTGCCCTTATAAATCCTGACATAAAGATATTGACTTCACTGTTAGCTAACAGATTACAAAAAACTTTGGAGAAAATTATTTCCCCAGAACAATTGGGCTTTATGAAAAAAATTTCTCTCTTAGCTAAAGACAAATATCCAAGATACACACTTATAGATGCCCCAAAAGCATTTGATAATGTTGACCAAGATTTCTTTTTCTTAAAAATGTCACACTTTAACTTCCCCACATCATTTATAACTGCCATCAAGATGATTTACAACAATGCCTCAACCATGCTAAGCAATAACAAGAGGTACTCTAAACCTATCAAAATCATAAACGGAACTCGCCAAGGTTGCCCATTGACTCCGTTCCTTGTCAATATATATTTAGAACTGCTACTACTCCACATCTCCCAAAACACTTACCATCATTTCCCAAAGTATATAACACAATAGTAAAATACTCAGCTTTTGCTGATGACCTAATTTTATACTTCAAACTTCCAAATACAGACTTATCAAAAATACTTTCCTCAATTAAACAATTTTCTACAATAGCAAATTGCAACCTGAACCCCAAAACATCCTCCATATTCCCTCTCACCCCCATAAATCATAATGCATTATACTTCCCTTTAGTTGATATACCTTTAACATATAAGCTAAAATACCTAGGCATAAACTTCTCTCACACCTACAAAGAAATGCATAGTTCAAATTTCCTAAAAACTTGGGATAAAATTAGCCATGACATCTTAAGATGGGAAAACTTAAATTTATCTCTTCTGTCTAAATCTGCCATTATTAAAATGAATATTCTTCCAAAAATACTATTTCAGCTAAACTCTATTAATCTCAAAACACCAAAAAGACAATTTACAGCAATGGAAAAGGCCCTCTCCAAATTCCTATGGCACCCTAAAACAACAAGAATAAGCTACAAAAATCTTACAATACCAAAAATAAAAGGTGGGCTGGGGCTACGAGATTTTAGTCTGTATTACCTTATTATAAAAGCAAACAGGTTGATCCAAATTTTGGAATATGATCATTCAAAAGAAACGTGGTAACCAGTAGGGTCAAAATATGGGCAAATTTACTAAATTCCATAAACATAAATCCCAAAGCTGTTCCTTTCCTCCAACCCAAACAAAAAACTGTTTACAAACTTTACCCAATAATCAAAAATGGTATTACTACATTCCAATTTCTATTTCTATCCATCAATCTGCAGAATTCATTACTACTTTTACAACCTATACATATGAACCCGAATATTAAGTTAAATAACAAAGTGACTTGATCTCAAACCATTCCCATTAATTAAAGAATTAACAGTATGGGATATCTTACAGTACAAGGAAGAAACACCTGATAAACTAAGAGAGAAAGTCAAGACGCCAGCTAGGTATAAATACATTCTTTGACAAATTATGTCAATAATAAACCTAAAATATTCAAACCACAAAAAATATAAATACAAAGTATAGAAAATACCCAAAACATAATCAAAGAACTAACAGCTGAAGAAAAAATCCTATAAATTAATAAATGATTTAAAATACAAATCCATGCTACTTTACTCAATATACTGGGAAAACTTAAATAATAATATCACAATATTACAAAACAAGAAGCCATAAACAATATCTTAAAATTTGCACCTTTCAAAAACTTCATATACACACAACTGATGATTAACAACAACGCATATTATACCCCAGTTGTTCTCAACAAATTTGGTTACAAAAAAGCTCACTGTGCCTCTTCTGCTCTAGGGAAGATGCAGATATTCTCCACATTTTCTGGAGCTGTAAGAAAATCTCCAAGCTCTGGTGTTCCTTTAGAGTGCAACTAGAGAAATTTGAATACGCAAAAACCACTCTCTCTAGGGAAACAATGATTCTACATATAATTCCTAGTTCAATCAATGGAATGTGTGAGCATATTTTAGTTACAGTATACACACTACTTAAATTCTATATTTCCAAGAATTGGGTTAATAATAAAAACATCTCATGGAACAATTTTAAAGACATGGCAGTTAAGTATATCACCTCCAACAAACTAACTACTAAAAGTATTAAAAAAAGAATTTACTTTCAAATATACTGGAACTCTCTCCTAGACACAATTCTGATAAGCATACAGAATACATAAAACTAAATGACAAGAAGGTGGCTGATATAAAATAAAAACCTCTATGTTACTGAACAGAAATAGTTGTATCACCGACATATAAAACACACTTCTTGGATAACAAGAAAAGGATGGCGTCCAATACTGTGCATACTGTAAATATGTATTTGATTTTGCAAGCTTTTAAGTTTTCTTTTTTTTTCTTTTTGTTCTGTTTTTTCTTCCATTCTGGGCAATTAAAGGTACCATGCATATACAAACCCAATACTCAACTTTAACCATAACTCTGGTCTACTGTAACCCCTAGATATGTTGTAATCATGTCAATTATTAGTCTCAAAGTATCTTGCAAATGTGTAAATGTTTTTCTCAGGAAAGTTTGGTTACCTTTACTCATCTATGTTTTACATGTTGAATTATCTGTATTATTTTGTACTTTTACTTTGTATTTGTGGAAAACAATACAATAAAAATAATAAAAAAAAAGCCATCTGATTACTCATAACCCTTGAATGTGGCATAGATACAATGTTTGTAGGAATGTGCCATGTCATTACTCATAACCCTTGAGTGTGGCATAGATACAATGTTTGTAGGAATGTGTCATGTCATTACTCATAACCCTTGTGTGTGGCATAGATACGATGTTTGTAGGAATATGTCATGTCATTACTCATAACCCTTGAGTGTGGCATAGATACAATGTTTGTAGGAATGTGCCATGTCATTACTCATAACCCTTGAGTGTGGCATAGATACAATGTTTATAGGAATGTACCATGTGATTACTCATAACCCTTGAGTGTGCCATAGATACAATGTTTGTAAGAATGTACCATGTCATTACTCATAACCCTTGAGTGTGGCATGGATACAATGCTTATAGGAATGTACCATGTGATTACTCATAACCAGACATGAGTAAACCTTCTGATGAGGCTGTATTCCATGTGTCATTCTAACTATTTAGACATTATTGACAGTATGTGTGCAGAAACAGCATTCCTATATCATGTGGTGTGAGAAAGGAAAGCTGTCTTTGATGCAGAAGCTATTTTTCTTGAACTTGGATATGGAAACTCCTGAAACTATAAGAGAACAGAGAAATGATTAATTTCTTCTGTGAGATGCTGCTACATTGTTACTACCATGAATAATTGCATGCTGTTTGGCTTTCTGAGGTTTAAGATAAAAATAATGAATCAATTTCATTCTTCAAATTTTCACATTTCTAATAAGTTAATTGGTTTAAGGACATTTACTAGGGTATTGATCTGTTAGGATATGAAGAGGTTTAGCCTTACACATAGGGGCCGGAAGCTGTTAAAGACGGGGGGGGGGGTGACAGGGGGACTTAGTGAACTAAAAAGGGTAATTTTTTATAACTATTTGCTACCACAACATAGGTTCACTTGGAGGACATTTTAAGCTTAGCCTATTCCCTTTTGGTGCTTGAATTAACATTTTCTGATTGGTCTTAGCTATCCCCATGGCTGATAATTATATATTAGCCCTAGCAAAAATAACTGTGATCATACCATAGATAATTTGAGGGAGCCATGTAAGGGATGCAGCATTTAGGAACTGCCTCTATCCATTAGTGAGATGAGGGGAAATCCTGGAATACATTTTCTATTACCCATCCTTAGATCCAAGTTGCATTTGAATATGGATGGATGAGCTTTGCTTTATTTTTATGGATAGTCTGTTCCGGAACAGTGGTAGCCTCTGTTATATATCCATCTCTCCACAACATTCAGTTTAGATACCTGGACTGAATATTTCTGATGCCATTTGACTTGTTGATGTTCAGTAGGTCCATCTGTATTATGTCGGAGGGTGCTTTGTATGCCAGACATGTCACCTCTACGCACTCTGTAGGATACTGAATATAGTAATAAATCTTTGAGGTGGTCCATGCAAGACCTATTGTTTAGGACTTGTACCCTTTTAGTAAGGTATCTCTGAAGATATTCCAATTGTTGCATGGGGATGGACAGATATATGCCAAAGTGGGCATTATACAAAATGATTGAAATAATGAGAGCTTTGTAAAGGGGGACAACAACATCTCTAGATCTAGTCACAATAAATTTGTTTATAAGTTGTGCAATATAGAAAGGCTTTCTTATGACTCTGGGCACATGTTGGTCAAAAGTTAGGTCACTGTACACACAAGTTCCCAAATGTCAAACAATTGGATCAGTTCTCAGAAAGCATTGTCATGATTTTAACACCAGTTATTATTTTAAGTCATTTAGGGATTCAATAACTTCTCCTAGCTTGCAGTCATCTCAGACTTAGCTGGCCAAAGCTCCTTGGTATTTCCTTTTACTTTTGAGATGTATATGCCAAACAGAAAAAGTCTCAGCACCGAACCCTGGGAGACTCCATTTGTGACTGGTCTCTTCCCCTGTTTTGATCTCCTGCCTCCTGTGAGCCAAGCTGGCAATGCAGCTGGTGATGTAAGTGTTTGCTCCTACATTATTCATATTTTGTACTACACCTGAGTAGGGGATTATGTCAACAGGCTTGGCCAGGTCAAGGTAATGTGGTGTGAACTGTTTTTCCTTCATCCATTGCTTTGATAACAAGAGTAAAGCTTAAAATGTGCTCATGATTTTGAGCCTTTCACACTTTCCTCTGGGCTGTTTTCAAACACATTTTAGGGCCATGCATACATGTATGCATTCCTTGATTCACCTTCTTGATTTTATTAAATTATATTCCTTGTATAATACAGCAACAGTTGTTAGAATGTGTTTTAAATCTACATTTTTGAACAGTCTTCCAGTAAGCAATGAAACAAAATGTATGAACCAATAATGACAAAACAAAACTACCCTGTTTAGAAAAGTTCAACCGTAAAAGGCCACTCAAACTTCTCACAATCCACCAATATCAGTAAATATTCAAAATGTCTGCAGCAGTAAGTCATCTAAATAATTCCACATTTAAGGGATCTCTAACTAATGAAGAGGTTGCTGCTAGGAAACAACTCTATATTTCATTGTTTCATCTAAAAATAAATTGGCTGCTGGCCTTGAAGAATAAATTGCCTATGTTATATTAAAAAATGATAAGCTAATAATATTGCAACAGGGAATGGATGGCAAACTGATAACAGGTTCATAGTTACTATGCAACTCCTTCAAAGAAGGACATTCACAAGACTGTAGCATCCACTCCCTTTAAAATACAACATAGTACTGTATCAACGATCCATCTGTATACTGTGGGAGTAGAACCCACAGCCTTCTGCATCAAAAGTAAGCTACTACCTGTTGTGTTAACAGTGCAAATGGTCTTGGAATATGCAGTGCTAAACTTCTCTTCCCCTGAAGCTCTCAGCTCCTTGTGAAAATTTTTATTTATTTAGCATTCTTTTACCAGGAAAGTCAGACTTGGAAGATTTTTTAGCGGTGGACAGACGCCCAAGGAGAAATGCTCCAGATGCATGTCTTTGTAACATGGGAGGAAACCAGAGTACCCAGAGGGAACCCAACCAAACACAGGTAGAACATACAGACTCCACACAGAAGGCACCCTAGCCAAGAATCAAACCACGTAACCTCTTGCTGTAAGGCAACAACACTACCACTGCACCATCTACTTGACACAACTAAATCGCTCAATTTCACAGCAGAAGAAATCTGGAAAAAGCCAAAATTTATTTGGGGGGGGGGGCTAAAACCAGAGACACATTTTAAATATAGCTTATATAATCTTAGAAATCTGCTAAAATAATGTTTTGTGTTACCGTGTGTTTCCAAATAAAAAGATGGTAAGACTGAAACTTAAAGGGCTTTCATTATGATTTGCCAGAAAGCCACAGATCTTAAGATGAACAGACCAAAAGTATGAGCCAAACTCCTTGAATCACATGTGGTGGTGTGGGTAGAAAATGCAGCCCTATGTACTAAGATACAGGGTTTGAGCCTAATTACACACACACACACACACACACACACACACACACACACACACACACACACACACACACACACACACACACACACACACACACACACACACACACACACACACACACACACACACACACACACACACACACACACACACAAACTATCACTTTGGACCTACACACAAGAAATATCACTTTGGAGCTACTGCATAAAATAAATGGAACTAGCACTTAATAGCCATCACTATCACTTTGGAGCTACGGCCCTTTTTGATATAAATCAAATATCATTGTACCTACAAACTCTAGCACATAAATTATTCCAGGCATTAAACAACTTGAATACATCCTTGTTCAAAGCATTACACTTGGAATTATGTGCAAATGACCTCTAGAAACAGTCATCAACATCTTGGAATACTATGCAATCTCAAGTGGTACCCAACGTCAGAACCCATTCTAACTCCAGAATAACTGACTGTAAATGTTCTGAAACCTTGATGACAATTTTTAAATATCATTCTAAGCAATGCCTCAAATATTTCATCAACTTTCACACTGTTCTCACACCACGATGGGAACAGCCAGCAATTCCTCATACAGTAAACTCATGTACGATTACGTCCTATGTTTTCTATTCTGTATATTTGAAATACAGATTTAAAAATGCAATGCATACACTAACACTACTACAATCAAATCTGCAACAATCTGTGTACTGTTTTGTGACTGGTTTGATTAAGGTATTGAGGGAAATTCCAGCCACTTTACAGATCATAGTGGGATAAAGAAAGATTTAGGCCAATGGCAAAGTGAGCTATCTATCTACTGCATAAATTAAATGGAACTAGCACTAAACGGCCATCGCTATCACTTCAGAGCTACTGCATAAAATAAACGGAGCTAGAAATATCACTTCAGAGCTACTGCATAAAATAAACGGAGCCAGAAATATCACTTCGGAGCTACTGCATAAAATAAATAGAACTAGCATTAAATGGCCATCATTATCACTTCAGAGCTACTGCATAAAATAAACAAAGCCAGAAATAGGACTTCGGAGCTACTGCATAAAATAAACGGCCATCACTTACTGCATAAGCATAACAGAATGAAATATCACTGACTTACTCCAGAACTGGAGCCTTAGTAGTAAGCCCCACGGAGCTAACACTTGGGAGCCTTATCAGCAAGAAATGCTTTCCGCACACTTTTGTGTTTAAATTAGCGTGCGATGTGCACAGGAGTCCTCCTTCCCCTCGTCCTGCTATTCCGGTGCCTATAGCTAAACTGCCCTATTCAGAACATTTCCATCATAAAGGTCTACTTCCACACACAATTGCCTTTTAAATGTATTGTTTGAACATTTTTCCAGTAGGCAATGAAGCAAAATGCATGCACCAATAATGACAAAACTGCCCTATTTAGAACATTCCCATGATAACAGTCTACTTCTACACACAATATATAAATACAGAATCACAGTAGTGAAAGCCATAGGCATGTTGCACAGCTTCTTGAACATATTTTCAATTTGGGGGGGGGGGGCAAAAGGCCAAACACCAGGGACACATTTTAAACATTGCTTGTATAATTTTGGAAAGTTGCTTGCATAAAATGTTGTATTACCACCATGCATTTTACTGCTAAGTCTTAAATCCAGAACCCTGTGCACTACAGTCAGAGCAACATACCACTAAGCTAAACCAGCAGTTTCTTGAAAGACAGGAAGACAAACTTAAATGGCTATAATATCATTTAGTGAATTCAGTTCTCACTTCTCACCATAGCTCTCAACTTTTTAGCACAAAAATACAGAACAAAGCCAATAATGGGAAAATAAAGCCCCAAAATAGGGACACATTTCAAATACTGATTTTATAACCTTAGAAAATTGTTAGAATAAAAGGTTTTGTTTTACCACTCCTGAAAACCAGAGGAACAGAACAAAAATGTGAGGTATAAATTCACAAGTGATGGTTGCTAAGGACTTTAGGCTCTTTTTACCTGTACTCAAGGTACAGGATTTGAGCCTGATTACCTCTAGCCACCAGATGTATCCTGTTGGGGACACACACACACACACACACACACACACACACACACACACACACACACACACACACACACACACACACACACACACACACACACACACACACACACATTCCCTGTGGTACGTCTCCCAGTAAATCCCAACAGACTCCATCCTCAGAGCACCCAGGCAGTGATAAGCAGCAGCTAATTAAAATAAAACTGTATGTTCCCATGAGCTCAACGCTGACAGGCTAGCCCTGATGTGCGATGATATCAGCTAAATAGCCCTGATGTGTGATGACATCCGCCAAAGCGTGAAAAATGATTCAGGACAGTTGGGATGTATGGATGATCTGCAAAAGTAGGGGTATGGCCTTCCCCCCTCGCTCTATGGTTCCAGTGTCCATGGCAGTTTTTTGCCATTATATTTTGCATACAAATAACCCAGAGACAGGTCAAACAAGAATATGCTGGAACATTTAGATGTTGGCCCTATCCATAAGGGACAGGGATGCTAAACCAGGGGTAAATTGATGGTTACCAATCCATTCATCTGAATTACACTTGTATAGAGTAAGAGACCTACTTCACTTTATGTGGAGTAGAAGATGGTTCCACAGAAAAAGTATTCCCTGTGATACATACCTGTCCCTCTTAGCATGTTTTATTTATTTTGTAAAAGAAACTGACATCCCTTGAATGGATATTTATGACACCGCTGAACTTGTGAATGTGTAATAGGTTTGAGAGAAAAGGGTAGGCCCTTGATTTGTTTTAAGTGAAAAACATTGTGGTCATTCCTCAACTGTTTGGGCAGGAATGTACTGATAGGGGCATTGTACTTACTGATCGGCTTAATGAGTGCTGACTAAGTTGGAATGATTACATCCCTGGAGCTGGATGTAGTACCTTTAGATAGAAGATGCATAATAAACCATGACTTATTTACAACTCTGGATATATGATGAATGATAGACAGTTCATTATCAATATAAGTTCACAGATCCATAATTAAGAGATCAGTTTTCAGGGATATGTTGTCAGTGGAATACACACAAGGGGAGTCCTACTTGCCAAAAGATACTGTTATGCACTCCTTGACATTTAGTTTTAGTCCATGGTTTTGACACCAGCTATTTGTTTGGGACAAACCCTCTTGGCGGATCTCAGTGTCCTCATGAGAGTATATAATAGGACTATAAAATTGGTCAGCCACAAGCCCTTAACATTATCTTTGACCTCTGAGAAATAAAATGACCTGGGCACTGAATCCTGGACTTTACCACTTTTGACAGGTAGGAGGTAGAGCCACCCTTCCTAACTTCCTGGGGCCTGTTTCTGAGCCAGTATGCTATGCAAGGAGTTACACAAGTATTGGAATTTAGCTTGGAAAGTTTATCTTCCAAGCTAAATATCATCCAAGGATATTTGTAGTGTGCATTGTTTTGCCCTGGTCCATTGTTTCAGTAATGTTTTTAAAGAAGTAGACAAGGTTAAGTAGACAGGACCTTTCCTTGATGAATATGAACTGTAATGGGTCGATAGTCTGGTCTGTAGGTTACCCATTTTCTTGTTTATTTATTCCATAATGATCTTGTCTATAACCTTAGAAATGAGGCTGGTCAAGTTTATTGGTCTATAATTACCCAGGTCTATTGAAGCCCTACTTTGTGCAAGAGAATAACAGTTGCTGTCCTCCATTCATCCATCCATCACGAAGCCTGTTTTGAAGCTGATATTGAATAGCATCTATACAGGATCAGACGAGTTATATTTCAGGCTCACCAGTAGGTGTCCTGGTATGATACCTGGTACCACAGATGTTGTCTTTTTGGCCATAGTTAGCACCCTGAGAACTTGTTCTTAGGATATTTGTATGATCTAGATATAGGTGTATGATGTGAAAATATCGACGGGTAGAGGGGTGTGAAGTTTGAGTTAAATCAATGTGGAAATGAGTATTACTGCAGTATTTTTAACATGAAAAATGCTTTATTGAGTAAAACAATTAAAAAAAACAGCATACATGCTTCAATAATAATAACAATCAAGCACTGAATAAGGAAGAATAAAACTGTTAATGATAAAAGTGTTAACTTACAAAGTATAAACAAAGCTTATAAGGCTGAAGACCATGTAAGTTGAAAAATGCATCAGTATTTATTTAACACGTTAAACAGGTCTATATTATATCATCGAATGCTTAAAAAAGCGAATGCTGATTGATCAACCTAATTTAAGTGAAAGCTTACAATCTCAAACTGTCAGATCAGCGATTTTTTTCCCAGGAAAAAAAAATCTCTGATCCAAAACACATACATACAACACAAGCACACCAAACAAACAGAAATCCACACACATACACCTAAAATCTGATACCTAACCCTACATTAAACTATGCACACACCACTAACTACCCACTTACCTTAACCCAAACCCTAACCCTAAGGTCCGTCACAATCGCACACTCACCTCACCCGCTCCCTAACCCTAACTCACTTAAATCCGCCCTAACCCTCATGTCCACTCAATCGCACACACACCTAACCCGAGCCCTAACTCACCTAAATCACCCTAACACCCACATCCACACAATCACACACTTACCTGAATCTGACCAGTAACTTTCCACCATAACACTGAAAATACCGAAGCAACAGAAACGGACAACCGAATTCTTTCCCTAGGAAAAAATTCAAGTGTCTGCCACTTCGATATTTTGCAGTTTCGTGAAAATAAGTTTGATCAATCAGCGTTCGCTTTTTTAAGCATTCAAGGATATAATATAGACCCCGTTAAACGTCAGATCCTTCTGAAATGGATTACAAAACTGATTGCTACAACATATATCCTTTGTAATGTCCATACAGAGCACCTTCATGTAATGAAAAATAATGGAAGATATATGTAAGAGCCACAATGTTTCTATGCTGGTAAGTGAAAGTCACTGTGGTACAATTCCTAGTATCACAAATATAAGATCTTGTTTAGATGGGATCATCTTCTTGATAGCAGTAGCAGCTATTTAATAAAAAAATTATCCAGATATGCAAGACATGCCTAGTAGAATTATCCAGATATGCAAGACATGCCTAGTAGAAAGCGATAGTCAGCATCACCTGCCACAAACATCCATGAGATTCTCATCTCCCTTCATCTTTCTCTTTCTTTCTTTTAGCTTTCCTTCCTGTACATATATTAGATACCAAAAATGTTTTTTTTTTTAAATGAGAGATCTAGGATGGGTGGGTCGAATACCAATCACCATTCATTATTAATGTTTTCCGTTATTTCCTAGGTGCAGTCTGTCAGACTCAGATATCATACAACTATACTCATCTACTGCCTTATATAACATCAGCAACAGATAAGGCCTATTGCCCATGTTCCTGAGATCTATGCCAGTCAACCTTCCAGTGTATCTGGCACAGATCCCCCCCCCCAACTTTGCCATTTAAGTCAAAGAATTGCCACTGTTGATTTCATCTCCAAGCATACCTCTCGACATCTTAGTGCAAGAAATATGGACAATGCCATAAATAAAAGTGAGACAAAGGCCCAAAAATAGGGATATTTTTTAAATATTGTTCTTAAAAACTTAGAAAGTTACTAGAATAACAGGTTTTGCACTAGCATCAATTTTCTGAAGGGTATGAAGTCTGAAACTCAAATTACTGTCATTATTTTCTAATTTTAATGTTTAGTGATTTGCCAGTGATTTGCCACGAAACCAAAATTTTATGAAAAATGGACCAAAAATATGAGGCAAAAATCTGGACATTCTGCAAAAATCTAAACATTTGAGAGGTATGTCTCAAAGCATCTTTCTCTGCACTACAGCAGAGATCCTTGACCATGGTCATTAGTATAGTATAGATCCAGCAAAAAACCCTCTCTTCATTTAGTCTCCCTCATATATTGGCTTCCCCGTTATACATACATTTATATTCTCACATATCTGTCCTCATATACATTATGGGGTTCTACAGAGGTTATGTCTCAGCTGCAGATGACACCTTTTATCTTTCATGACCTTGGGATCCCATATTTTCCTGGCTTACTGTGAGGTGACCTTCGCTCGTGCATACTGCTAAACTTGCACTACTCATATTATTCTGGGCCAGCATTTAGCTTGTAAGAAATGTACTGATGCATGTCATAAGTAAGCAAATCAGGCAAACCGAGGCCCCTGTATTTTTTTGAGGCTATCCATTTCTTCATTGGTAACCCAGGATGCTTATTATCCCAAATAAAACTCATCAAATATTTCTGCTGCTGAAGAATAGATGGGTGATTAGTGAGGGATGGGGACACGTCTGGCAACAAATAAAAACTTAGGAAGCAGGTACATTACAAAGTGCTGCTATTTGTGCCAGGAGAAGGAGTGTTAGTCTAAACCAGGAACAATCTTTCCATTGGCTTGCTAATATGACTGACCAAGGTTTAAGGTATGCACAGCACAATAATTCTTTCAGACTGTAATCACCGAATAAGTATGAGTGCGGACATATTTTACTCCCAGCTAAATAAAGTTATCTTAAATTTCTAGTGCACACTGTCCATGGAGACTGGCACAGTCTTGTTCCAGTTATGTGTGAGGCCTGAGAAACTACTAAATATGTCCAATACCTTAAGCAATATATATATATATATATATATATATATATATATATATATATATATATATATATATATATATATAGGCTACCTACAGCATAGAATCATCAGCAAACTATGCATCAGTAATGGTGTGTCCTTCCTAAATTGGAATGCCCCAATGCATGCAGTTCTGCCTTATGTAAAGGCTTCTACCACTAACATAAATAAATACAAAGACTGTCGGCAGCCTTGGCAAGTTCCTCTAGATAGCTAAAAGGACCGAGAATATAAGTTGTCAGTAATCTTCTGAGCCATAGGTTTAGAATATAGCAGTGTAACCCATTTCTAAAAATTTCCTGCAATATCAAAATATTCACGAGCTGAACACATATTATCTAACTAAAGCATATTAAAATATTTCTTAATCAACAGATGGCATTGCTATGGATATGTATATATGTTTTTCAATCTCTCACATATTAAAGAAAAGCCTAACCAAGTAAGGTATCACTTGCCATGGTGGGACAAAGCCCTGCTGTTTGCTATTCACTAACACATGGATAGTCCTACCCAATCCGGTTATCAGAATGTAAGCTAGTACCTTGGATACTATTGGCATCAGTGAAATTTCCCTTTAATTTTGTGGGCTTTTCAGTTCATTCCCCTCTTTGGGGGGGGGGGGGTAAGTACATTTGCAGTTCTGGCCTGTGATGGAATGACTTCAACAGGTCAAGCAACATTATATAACACCTATAATATTGGAGTTAGCATCTTACTCAGTTTCATATATATTTCATCATTCAGACTATCTGAGCAAAAAGCCCTGCTAGATTTCAGGACTGTAATAGCAAACTTAATTTCCACAGAGGATACTGCTGAGTCCAGCTAGTCCTGGTTTATACCATCAAGCATGCACCAGGAGATCCTGCAACAAAATTAGCTCCCCCTGTCCAAGGATGTCTTCTGATCAGATTTGTATAATTGCTTATAAAAACATGCCATGGCCTATCTAACACCTTGAGCAGATAGTGTCACTGCCCCCTGGCTATTTCAGTATGGTGTGAGCTAGTGGTCTGTCCAGTAACTGTAAGGTCAGAAGTTTTGGTGAGCCGATCAGTCTATAGAGCCTCCTTAAATGTTCTCATTTCTCATGCTGTATGGTGAGGTTAATGCCACTGGCCCTCTTTTTAACCTATGGATTTTCTGAAAAAGTTGTTTCTCATTGCATAGTGACTGTATTTGCTTAGTGGCCTGTGTGATTTGATCCTCACATTTAGTTTGCATAATTTTCATCTCCCTTTTATTCTTACCCCTAAATATGTGTGTCAAAAGCTAGTAAGTTCCATTTATAAACCTCTCTTCATTTATTCATTACTGCTTCTCCATAGGTAGCAGATTCCTGACAAAACTTCAATAATCATTCCATTAGCCAAGCTAATATTTTTTTTTCTTTAGCATTGATGGGTTAAAACTTGTCTTTGTTTTTTTTTTTTTTTTTTTTTTTATCTTGGAGGGGTTGAAGCCATGTATTATATCTATATTCTGTCAGCACCATGCAACGGTCTGAGTAGACACTTGGTACTATCTCCACTATCATCACCCTTGCTAGGAGGTGACAAATCAGCAGAAAAACATCCCGTCTACTAGCAAGATCCTAGTTTAGCTGCAAAATTTGTAAATGTACTTCTGTGTGTCAACTAAATACATATTTTCCATCCAAACCCTTCTTATATCTCTGTGCCTGGATAACCAGGTGTGAGTTGCCAATATTCTATCCTGCCTATAATCCAACAGTATATTGAAATCACCCCAATAACAACTGGAAGGCAGGATTGCACCCATTTTCAATATTTCAGCATGGAAGTCTGAAAAGGGAGTCAAATCACCTTGGCAGGGCCCATAACAGTTCCCCAGAAGTAATTCTGTCTTGGGCATCTGGATTTTATGACTACCCACCTGCCAGCCATCTTTATCAGCTTTCAAAGACTCATGCATTTAAACTCTTTTAATATAATTGAGCATACAGGCCACCTTTATTTTTGAGTTTAAGCCCTTTATGTTCAATGTGATCAATTTTATTTTCCCCTAATCAACTACCAATCATTAGCGGACCGGAGTTCCGCTGTGGCGATCCCTAACCGGGAAAAGCCGAAAGACACAACAACAACAACAACAAATAGCCATGAAGTCCTTCAGTACTGGAAGTGCACTAGGAAGTAAGTCATTATAAATAATGGTAAAAGATATAGCTGCTTAAGTGTGGGGAATCTCATACTATGTGACAGGTACACAAAACTTATGGAAAAAAAGACAGTCCAGACTGAGAATCACATTGTTTCATCCTCAAATTTCCATTCCAACAATGTGATTTCCATTTCATTAACTTCTGTTTAAGAAGGGTAGGTTGGTGGCTTATAGCACTGAGAGGGGCCGTATAGTCAGAGATTCCACTTTCCACAATATGATACACCATCATACCTCTCAACCTCTTACAGCAAGAAATCTGGACAAAACCATAAATAATAGGGGGGGGGGCAGCAAAGGCTCAAAAATAAGGACAGATTTTAAATATTGCTCCTACAACCTTAGAAAGTTGATAGAATAGCAGATTTTGCATTAGCATTAATTTTCTGTAGGGCATGAAGTCTGAAACTCAAATGCATGTAATTACGTTCTGACTTCAATATTTAATGAATTGCCAGAGATTTGCCAGAAAATCACAATTGCATGAAAAATGGACCAAAAATATGAGGCAAAAATCTGGACATTCTGAAAAAAACTGTACATTTGAGAGGTATGTTAACACCATAGCAAGGCACAGTTGGATAAGATTTTTACCACAACATGTGCTGCATAACTATGAGCTCCTTTAAGAAAACAAACAAAAAATAAAACAGACTTTCTAATCATCCATCTAAAGCATGTTAAAGTATAAGTACAGAGTCTCTGAGCATCTGATCCTCTCACACTGCTTACCCCCATTGCGAATCATGCAGATCAAGGCATGCACAGCATATTAGCTCAGCACTCAGGTCTTTGATGGCCCAGCTGTTACTGGCACTACATTGTGCACCAGTGCAGCTCGTTCCTGGTCTTTCTGTTATAGATCGGTTCATTTAGTGTGCAGTTGGAGCCGATAAACTCCATGGTGGGACAGACTTATTAGACTGATCAAGAGTTTATATAGGCTTCTGGTTTGCTACCAAATTATAAAGAGATATTTTTGGGTTTTTAGTTGACTGAACAGTGGAGTTTCTAGATTTCTTTTTAACAGGTGACTTTCCCCAGCCTAGGGAGAATGGATCAGGTTTCTTTTTTCTCCTAACAGACTCTCAGCTGCTGAATGACTGCTGCAGGAGGTTTGACTCTCCTTTTTCAAATACCCCTCTGCTTCTGAGGAATATTTATTTATTTATTTATTGCATGTGTTCACTGGGATAGTCCACTGGGCAAAAGATTGCCCCTTTTCAGTTGAGGCCTGGGAAAAAAGTTCCAAAAACATTACGGAGAATAATGACAATTTCACAAATTTTTACATAGTGTGCAAACTTTTAGTACAGAAATTATAACAGATTAATAGTTTGTGCAGATTATGGACTATTATGTACATAAATATCACAGTACTTTCAACAAAGTTATTATGCTTTTTACCTTGAGGAAAATGTAAATATCACTAATGTCACATGCCAATCTTATTAAAAAGGGATAAACTGGCTCTTCATGCTCTGGAGAAACTTTCAAGTTTCAGAGGTGCAGTGCCACTAAGGTCACATGCCAATGTCATCATTACAAAGGATACTGTAAGATAAACTGGCTCTTCATGTCCTGGAGAAACTTCAAGTTTCAGAGGTGCAATGCCATTAAGGTCACATGCCAATGTCATCATTACAAAGGATACTGTAAGATAAACTGGATCTTCATACCCTAGAGAAACTTCAAGTTTCAATGGTGCAATGCCACTAAGGTCACATGCCAACGTCATCATTACAAAGGATACTGTAAGATAAACTTTCTCTTTAGGCCCTGGAGAAACTTCAAGTTTCAGAGGTGCAATGTCACTAAGGTCACATGCCAATGTCATCATTACAAAGGATACTGTAAGATAAACTGGCTCTTCATGCCCTGGAGAAACTTCAAGTTTCATTGGTGCAATGCCACTAAGGTCACATGCCAATGTCATCATTACAAAGGATACTGTAAGATAAACTGGCTCTTCATGCCCTGGAGAAACTTCAAGTTTCAGAGGAGCAATGCCACTAAGGTCACATGCTAATGTCATCATTACAAAGGATACTGTAAGATAAACTGGCTCTTCATGCCCTGGAGAAACTTCAAGTTTCAGAGGTGCAATGTCACTAAGGTCACATGCTAATGTCATCATTACAAAGGATACTGTAAGATAAACTGGCTCTTCATGCCCTGGAGAAACTTTTAAGTTTCAGAGGTGCAATGCCACTAAGGTCACATGCCAATGTCATCATTACAAAGGATACTGTAAGATAAACTGGCTCTTCATGCCCTGGAGAAACTTTCAAGTTTCAGAGGTGCAATGCTGATTCAGGTTTTTTCTTCTCTCTTCCTCTTGCATTCAGTGGTGACTCATAAGGATGACCGGTAGTGTGTGTAAGATGGCAGATAAGCTAGGGTGGAGGGGGATACAGTGCAGAAAAATGTAAGATGGCAGATAACCTAGGGTGGAGGGGGATACAGTGCAGAAAAAGGAGAGTAGAAACAAGAAAACAGAGTAGTTACTTTACTGGGGAGTACAGGAAAGTGGAAAATTAGGACACTTGTTTAAAGTGAAAAAAGTGTTATCAGAGCGCAGGGCTGAGGTAAAGACTTTGTTATTGAACTGAGGTTAGGTAGAGCAAGAACATAGGAAGGAATCCATGAGGTATTATTCTAGCAGCGTTTTAAAAGGTTTATTATTAAGTTTGCCTGAGTATTAATGGAATGGATTTCCATACGTTAGAGGCATAATAAGAGTACAGAAATTCTACAGCAGAGTTATTTGATTTTCTTATTGTTAGAAGATATTTATTAAATGATCAAGGACTTCTGCTTGGAATCTAGGGATAGAGGCGTTGACTTAAGCTAGGACTTAGGCTAGGACAATTTTCTGTTTTGTGGATGAGATTTTGACTTACAGCTGGCTAGGACAGAGTTAGACAGTAAGCTACTTTTGTCCAGTACAGCTGTTTGAAAGCTAAACATGACTGAGTTTTATAAGGTAGGCTTGAGTCGAATTTTGCTACTCTGTTGCATCATTGTTCAAGGAGTTTGGTTTGAGCTGTTTGTCGATTAATAAATATGTGAGAGGCAAACAGAGGAGTTGTAAGTAGGAAAGGTGAGGTAAAATATATGTTCTTGTTCTGTTTGTTAGGACTGTCTTGTCCCTCTAAAAGGGAACAACTTTCTGATGGGTCATTTTTCCTGCCTGCTTTATGTGGTGGCTGCATTTCATGTTTTCATCAGTGATGACACCTTGAAGCTTAGTGTTAGTACTTGCTCAGTTATGATATTTGTGAAGGTTAGAGGAAGACAGTTTTCATACTAAATTGGAGTTTTGGGGTAAATAGGATAAGTCTAGATTTTGGGGGGGTTAAGGAGTAGTAGTAAGTCTGACAGCGATGATGAAAGTTAACTGTTGAAGTTCCTGTAGATTTCTGGCTGAGCAGATGAAGGTTTAGTCATCTGTATGCTGAATTATGTTTGCATGTTTACTTGCTAGTCATTTACAAATATGTTAAAGAAGAGATGACCCAGAATGGATCCTTGCTGGACCCCCATGGATATTAGGAGAAAAGAGGTAATTTTGCCATTTGACAGTCTATTATCTACTGACTAAGTAGGTGTCAAATCAGGTGAGAGAGATGCCGACTATAGACCTAAGGAAAAGAGTTTATGTAATCATCTATTGTGGAAGACAACATCAAATACTATGAAGATTCAGAAATACTGAAAATACTAGGTCGCACTGTTCCTACTGTGGTTAATGGATGTTACACATTTCAGGAGGGAGTAAGGGTTCTGTGTTGGGGCAGATCACGTCTAGTGAGTGATAGCAGGCTATTATTATTTGTGATATATGTAAAGTGAGAGTATGTGTATCCTTCCGATCTATGCGAAGAACTAGAAAGTGGAGCTGCACTTGAAAGTCCAGTACTTTAAAGCATTTGAGTGTTAGGTGAAAGTGTTTCTTCAGTTAAAAAGAGCTGAGTTGTAATTTGGGGCAAACTGGACTACTATATACTGGATCTGGCATTTCGGAATATGTTTTATGGCAGCTTGAAGGATTTTTCCCTTTCAGCATAATTCAAGCATTGCATTATAGCTTGTCATTAAAAATTGGAAGTGGTCCTGATGTTGATGAGTTGTGCTTATTCAATAATGGGGGTAGGGGGGGTTCCTTTCTTTAACAAAATGGAAAGCTCCTGTCAACTGAAGGCCATTGGATACCCTCCCTCTCCCTCCATCGCTTCAGGCAGCCCATTCAGACTGAGGTTATTCCTTTATGACCTTTTTTACAATATCTTCCACCTTTACTTCTTGCAAGACTGTAAGCTCTTCAATTTAGTGAGAGCAGACATTCAAGATATCACAGTGCATAAAGGGGTACTGATGTTTTAGTTTCATTTCATGGTGGAAAGCCTTGGTTTTTTCTACTGTAACCCTTATGTGCTCTATATAACTTTTAACATCCTGCAGTAGTCTAGTAAGAGAGGCTAGAAAATTCTAAAGCAACGTGCGGATTGCTTTTCACGCCCCCCTTCACCTTTCCATTTTGCTTTGTTTGCATCTCATTACGCAGCTGCAGATGTACATTGTTGAAACTGATGTTTTCACTGCCTAGTGATTAATTAGCTACAATAGATTTTATCTATACTACAAGTGTACAGGTTGCAGCCAGAGATAGGAACTCTCTTGCCATGTTAGTAATAAAAAAGTTTAAATTCCTGGGCATGAGGGGCATTGCTTCTTAGAACATCCAGTTCCATGAGCATACCTGAGTGTACTCCATTGCTGCATATAGTTCCATATGCATCCCTGAGTGTACCCTGTTGCTGCATCCAATTCCATGTGTATCCCTGAATGCACCCTATTGCTGCATCCAATTCCATGGGCATCCCTGATTGTACTCCACTGCTACATCCAATTCCATGTGCATCCTTGAGTGTACCTCATTGCTGCATCCAATTCCATATGTATCCCTGAATGTACCCCATTGCTGCATCCACTTCCATGGGTAACACTGAGTGTACCCCATTGCTGCATCCAATTACATGTGTATCCCTGAGTGTACTCCATTGCTGCATCCAATTCCATATGTATCACTGAGCATACCCCATTGGTGCATCCAATTCCATGGGTATCCCTGAGTGTACCCAATTGTTTCATCCAATTCCATGGGTATCCCTGAGTGCACCCCATTGCTGCAAATAATTCCATGGGTATTTCTGAGTGTACCCCATTGCTGCATCCAATTCCATGGGTACCCCTGAGTGCACCCCATTGCTGCATCCAATTCCATGGGTGTCCCTGAGTGTACCCCATTGCTGCATCCAGTTCCATGGGTATCCCTGAGTGTACCCTATTGCTGCATCCAATTTCATGGGTATCCCTGAGTGTACCCCATTGCTGCATTCAATTCCATGTATATCCCTGAGTGTACCCCATTGGTGCAGTAGATTTCCACAGAAACTGAAGTAAAATGCTTGGACTTCATAATTCATCATTACATGCAATAATTTTATTTTTTCATATTTTGCAAAAAAAAAAAAAAAGAATATTTATTTCTTACTGCTGAAACTTTTCATTTCATTTTGACATAAAATGTCATCAGTACAATCACTAATGCCTGTTATAGTGTAGACATAATTTGTCATAAATTTGGAAGATTTGGATAAAGAAGTTTGCACTGGGTTCAGTGTTCAGTTAAATCAAACTCAAGGCCTGAACAGTGACCTTATATGAGATTGCTACTTATCAGTAAGCTGCATAAACTTCATCTCCAAACCATCTATCTGTGCCTTAACTCTCCATATGCATGGAAGCCAGGATGCAGAGTACAACATTCTGAGGGCATAAACAAACTGGTAATACTGAGATAAAAACTCAAGTGGTACAGTTTGTGCAACAGAGCAATACAGCCCTGACAGCAACTTAGGGACTGAAGTTTGATTAACAATCACAGTTCACGAGGACTCAGCTGAAGGTATAGGGCAGAGCAAGATTTTTGCCGGCTAACCTATCTCCTGAGGATGGGTGAGTTTAAAGCCAGGAGTAGCAGTAATTGGTGAACACCAAGGATGACAGTCAGGGGGTGAGTGAATATATAATTCTCATTTGGAACTGGGCAGGACAGTGGGAACACAATTCTACAAACAGTCTGTCTCAGCTGTAAGGATGCATATGTACATACAGATATTTCAAGCATGGGAATTAATGCCCTTCTAGCTTGCCAATATACCAAAATGCTTGTTCCCATAAGTATCCAGGCTGTTCTTAAAAATATCTAAACCAGTACTTGCATTAATGTAATTTGGTAGTCTGCTCCATGCATGAGCTACTCTGTCAGAAAACCAATTAGTACACTTCTCATTCATATAGAATCTTCTCCATAGGTTGACTGATGATTTTCTAGTACTTTTGTTAACCCCAAACAGTGCCATCTTGGGACATCCTTCTTTACACAACCTTCCTCCCCCTACTGCTTACCCCCAAGATTTCTCCCTCATAGGTCAAGGTGTTAAGTCAGACTGGTGAAGAGGAATGGGGTGGGAACCTGAAAAAAGAAGAAGAAAATGAGCCAGATTAAGATCTTCCTTATGGAATGTAGTTGTTTTTACTAGAACGTAATAGGTTTTGGTATCAGTAGTTGTTTACGTGTCAAAGCTTAAACACATAGATAAAGGTTTTGGGTATGGAGATGTGCATGAGTCACTGACAAGGGATAGAATTTACTGTCATGTCAAGAAAGAATTTCATGTGGTATCAGGAATGATCAAATCGGAGACAGACGTTTAAATGTCTCAGCCTCAGCACTTGCTACAGTACAGTACAGAGTACAGAGCCTTGGAATTTCAAGTTTGCAGCTAAAGATTTTTCTGAGAATTTCAAAGAAATAATAATATAGCAAAGTGAGAATAAATGTCATTACAGTAAAGAATACAAATGCAGGCAACTATATGGTATCCAGATTTTAGTATGCTCTTATAGAGACAGAAGTGCACATACAAGATATGGTTTCAAACAGATGGATGCATGTTATATAACATTTTATTGAATCTGTAGAATGTGTTTAAGATATAATCATTTTTCAGTAACATGTAAAAGCTGAAATAAGTTCATTCAACAATATTACATGTTTTTTTTTTTTTGAGCAAAGAGTGCTGATTAAAGTTGATGTTTGTGGATGCAGCTAATTGTGTGGATTCAAAGAAATACAGAAAAAGCTGAAACAAAATTCTGGACTGATGAACTAATGATTTAGTGAAGAAATATTATTTTAAAGATACACATTGAGTCTTTAATGCAATATTTTACCAGAATCAACATTTAAAGCACAGAAATTGCAAAATTTTATTCACAGACCTCAGTGCATTTTTCTTATATATCTGAAGCACACACTAAAGCCATTGAGTCAGATTTTGCTCATCAATGAATAACAAGACAGAAAGTGTAAGTTCGCATTCCAAGTTTTTTCATATGGAAAAAAATCAATAAAGAAACTAACTTTATTGGATTGTGATGCCTGCAGGAACCCTGGTATGATTAAAATGGTTCACAGCATGCATAAGGATAATAATTTACAGGTCAATGTAGAAGGCAGCAGAGCTCTGTGCAGCTCTTCGATCTGGCACCTCTATCTGAAAATAGAAGACTAAACCTAAAGGTCTTCCTTAGAAACTGTATCAGTGATTCACCTGGTACAGCTGTAACAAGGGGCTTGCTATAGGCTAAATATCACATATGGAGTGTCGACACACTACAACCCTGAACAAGAATGCAGTATCAGTATTCAGTACTGAATGCCAGTGATGCTTACGCAATATATGGAACACTGAAGCTCTTCAGCCCTGCTCACCAATCCATCAGCATCTGCTAATTGTGCTCCTTAACATCTTTTGGAAAGGGTTGCCGCACACTTTATTCCGCACTGGCTACACGTTTAAAAGACAGTGCAAATGCTCCTGATAGGAAGTAACAAATCTGATGCTACTTTGACTGCAAGTAGACCAGGCAGTTAGAAAACATTACAAATGTTCAGGAAAACATTACAAATGTTCAAAGAGCCAATGCCAACATGAGTGTCTCCTCAAAGCTGTTTACAGAATGTTCTACAAAAGTAAATGTCCCTAACTGAATTTGCAATTGTAGTAAAAGGAATACTGTTGTGAGTATTTCTAGTTATGAAGCAGAAAATGCAAGATACTTCAAGACCTTTATAGAGCTGTTTTGTCATTTACAGAGTTAGGCTGTTCTTCAAGGGAGTACTGCATGAAGAATTCACGTGATGCAATGCCAGCTGTTCATACACTGAGAAGAGTTCAGAATTTATCCAGCACCTATAATAGCCACTTCTCATTTTCTTGTATCCTTTAGTTACATCCATTTATCATCAGTTTCTATCCACTCCATTAACTCCCTTTGTCTTATACCAATAGCTGGTTGCTAAGCTAGCTCATTTTCAAATACCCTTCATATGTAGAGGCCATTAAGGAAATGCACTCATCTTTTGCCCCTTCTGCAATCTGCCAGGCAATGATAGGTATTGTGAGGCAGTGTAGCAAAGTCTTGCTTATTGAAGAGCATTTATTGCTATTTCACAGTGAATCAAAAAGTGAGAGGTTTAAGTGTTTGTTGACCTTGCAGGCTACCATCTAATCTCAGCACATTTTGTTAAGCACCTCACCTATGACAACATACACTAATTTTGTAAAGATAACAATGCCCGTTCCCCCCAAACTAAGGACTAAGAAACCTCAAACATTAGTTCATGTATTGACACATTGTCTTTCATCTGCACTTCCATAGCCAATAAAAATATCTCTAAATGTCACATGTTTACAGACTTCAAGCATTTAAGGCTTCTAAGACTGCATCTACCAAGACAAGGTAATGATGAATTATGAAATGTTTTTTTTTTCTGGAACCAATAGCCTGGTATTGTAAGAGTTCTTAGATCCAATTAACCTGGAAATGCAAGTGTGACCTTGTAGCTGTCCATATGGGGAAGAATGACCCTAGGTCCCCTACCTAGAGGGATTTACAGAAGGATATGAATGACCTTGCTATGTGTCAAAAATTGGGAAGATAATAGTTTTGAATGGTATTTTGCTACCTCCAAGAGATTCAAGCAAAAGATAAATTGCTTTTATAATTGTCTATGTCTATAGGGACCCAGTACATGCCATCTTGTGAGTATATGACTGGCTAGCCTTCCTACTCTGCTAGGGATAGCCTACACCTTTCATAGCAACCCTTTCACCTTTTTGCTGAAGTGTTTGGTCCTATCATAGTGTGTTTTAGGCTGAGTCCATCTGCTTCACATCCTTGTACTATGACTGGGCAGAGGCATCTCCTAAGTACTTTATCCCATGCAAAACCCAACTCAAATTATGTATAGTATGATCCCAATTATTCTCATTAGGGGGAGTATATAATTAGAACAATATCTTAGCAAATGGGACAGGTTGATTCAAGCACAAAAACAGAAACTGGCTATATATTTACAGATGAATAGTTCAAGAAGTAGCTCACAATGTCAAAATATGAATGGAAAAATGGAGTTAATCTTAGCATAGGCATAGGAGTAACATGTAACATAATGACTGAGATGGCTTGTGCTACAGGGATAGCAGCATATAATTATATAGAGAGGTATGGAGACAATAGGAAGAGGCAAGTGAGAATAGTAGCTGGAAAGGATACCATGGGGAGAAGACAGAGACAACGTGAGAGAGGCATGCAGAAAGAAGGAGAATAAGTGGGAGAGAGATGCACAGAGAAAAGAGAAGTAGGGTGAATGAGAGACAGTAAGTAAGGAGATGACAGCATGAGATAAGGAAGGATGAAATAGGGATAAAGGTGTATGAGAGAGCTGCAGTAGCCATGTAACATGACATGCGTGAATGTGCCAGCACTTTGAGTGAAGAGGTGGTGCTTGAGCTATTTTCTAAAGTCCAAGTACTTTTGGATAAAACATTCACACATCACACTATATAGGCGACATACATCTCTGATCAAACACTGTCATAAGGCATCTGGACATTCTTGTAGATACTTCCTTACCTTTTGATCATTATGTCTCCACAGCAGTTTATAAAGCTTTCTAGTTGGCTCATCTAATAGCAAATGAATCTTCTCTAGATGGAAAGAAGACTTAATTCCCCCATTAATCTTCTGTTATCAAATACATTATTTAGCATTGTGCCTCTTTTGCCATGTATATGTTGAATCACTCAACTTGAGAAACCTCAGAGACTCCTGTCTAAAAATACTAATAACCTCAAGATCTTCAGTAACTTACATAGCCAGGGAAGACACACTCTACACTTAATATTTTATAGATTCCTCTGGGATAATATGTCTCTAGTTTTTCAAGTCATCCAAAATCTGACCTTACTCAACCTCTTAAAATGGTTCCCTGTATACCTGGTTAAAGAGGTAAACCTTTATCAATAGATAGATAAATATGATGTGATGATTAAACCAGATAAAGCTAGCTCCAAGTTTACCACTTTTAACATTGCTTTGGTTTGATATAGGTTGGTTAGCATATATTTTGGTACATCTTCAAATTTGTAAGAATTCCAGAGATTTGTAGCTCAAAATAGTAAATGCTTGGAAGATTCAGTTTATGCACCTAATGACTTTTTGAGGTATGAAGGAGAATCATTATACGATGTGTACTAAGCTGTTCTATAGGTTTAGTTTGAAGTATTCCAAACATATTTTAACTCAGAAGGATTAAAACCAGATTTAGATAAAGTCAATGTTATACAAACTTCAGCTGCTATGCATTTTCTTGACATGGTTCAACAACTGTGCAAGTCATACCAAACTTCTTTGCAGATGTTACAGTACTGCTACTACTCAATAAGCTAGTGCCTAGTCTTCACTATCATGGTTTCATAACTGCATCCTTGATAGACTTCAGGCAGTCAAATTACAGTAAATATATTTCTTCTTCCTCCTTGTCTCTATAGGTGTACAACTGGGCTCCAACCTTGGTCCACCATTCAACATATACACTTACTCACTTCATACTGCTTGCAGCAATGCCTCTATCTTTCAATATGCAGGTGATGCTACCCTTATCTGCTCAGCTCCTACACTTTCTTTGCTTCAAAAAATCTCTCAGGACTCTTTCTCTTCTATTGAATCCTGGCTATCCAACTTCCAAGTCCTTATTAGCCTCAACAAAACTAAAGTTATATTTCTTTCAACCAAAAGTATCATGTAACAAAAGCAATACTTCATCATTATGTCAAATAATAAAACTCCACTAGAACTTGTCTCCTAATCTAAATTGTTAGGAGCCATTATATATGAGATTATAAATTTGACCACCATGTAACACATGTAACAAAAAAGTAAAAAAAACAGGAACCTTGTATGGATCCAAAACTACCTTGACAGCAATATCAGAAGAATGCATAGCATCTACATACCTACTACCATCACTGCTGTATGCATTCCCCATCCTTACTAACCTAAATGTAATGCCAAAAGCTAAATTAAACACATGGTACAATAAAATAGCTAAATTTGCCTCAAATCTTCCTTCTTACCCCACTTACTGTCCTGTACTAAAATAAATGAAATGGTTAGAACTTCCAAAGCGATTTATCTAGTCAGAAATAATCACTGCCCCTACTCTCCCCTGTCATCCTGATAATTGCTATGCCATTCAAAATGCTGTACACTACTGCTCTCTAACAGTTTCTTCTCAAAACCACCAAAGCTACAGACACTGGAGGAGAATCACTCTATGCAAAAATCTGAAACACCATCACTCTCTAGCTATCTCATCCCAAACTCCATAATTTCAAACTTTTGATTAAAGAACATCTCCCCAAGTCTTGCCATACCCCAGACTAGCCCACACTTCCAATAACCTGCATTTTTCCTGCACCACTGTTTCCCTTATATTATTTTTTCCACTAATTTCTTTTTACATTATTGTCAAGAGTGCCAACCAATACTAACAAAATAATGCCAAACTAAAATTTGCTCTTCCTTACATACTCTTCCCTTACACCGCTGCATGTGACTTGATGTTTTTTCAAATACTTTTTCCTTTTTTCCTCTTGTGTCTAAATGACTTTTGCTACTACTATTACCTATTTGGATCAATTATACATTTATTATTAGATTTCTATTAATATTAGACATATGCAAATAAATGCACGTTATACAATTATTTTTATTATATCTGTTCCTTTTTTTATATTGTAGTAAATCTATGTAGCTGTAACTAACTCTTAGGGCTTTATCCCCTCCACTCAAAAAGGATATGCCAGTCAACTCTGTCAGACTTTCCCAGTAAACAAATGCTAAAAAAATAATAAATTATACTATGCAAAATAATGTGATTCATGTCTTGTAATTGTTTTTTTTTTCTAGCCATGGTGTATATGATGAAACTCTTTTCATTTAGTAGTCCTCAATTCATGAATCAAGAGTTTTAAGACTTTACAAAATAACTGAAGTTCAAGCCTGTTATGTATAGTGCTCAATATGCAGAAAAGAAAGGACAGACAGATAAAGTGGTCCAAACAAAAACTCTCTTGATAAAATAGTTAATAGGTATAATACGATGATCCAAACACAAAAAAATGATATAGAGTCTCATCTATTAACCTCCACATTATAAGTCATATAAAGAGTCACAAATCTGACTCAGCAATTTCTGAACCATTCGTTGATCCACCTTAGCAGAGGTCACATCTTCATTTAACATAGATCTCATGGCACTGCAGTAATCAGTTATATTCATGACAAAAGCTCTCCCTTTGTCAGCTGGTCTGATGCATACGTCTCGATTGTGCATCATGCTTGGCAAACCCTGTCATTAAGAGCTACTTAAATTGTAGAAATTATTTTTGTGCAGAGAATTCAACACACAACAAATATCTTCCTCACATATACGAACAAACAACTCAATATTGGGGGGTAGCTGTGGATTGAACATGCTAAGTTTCTTTAAGACTGTGGTAGAATTGGTCTATTGATTACCAAACAGTAATGTTAAGGAAACTTTGTGAGCAAACATGTGTAAATCTAATAATATGTGACTTTCTCTAGTCGATGTAGCTGGTATTTAGGATATTCCCTTGCTTAAAACAGAAAGTTCCGAAGCATCCACTTCATGCAATGATAAATTCACCACCACGTTATTCAACAAGTGGTCCTGCTGACTGCTGGCCCTTCTGCTGACAGTTTCCTTTTCTGTCACCCCTGCTGTTGGAACATGTTTTCACACTGAAGTTCATTCTGATCAGTAATGGTAAAAAATTCAAATTAAATGAAGAAATTTGCTTAGATCAAGCCCTAGAAATCTTATATCTCAAACCTTGCTGATTCAATGGAGGGGTTGAATTATCAATAGAAATATTCTCTTTAGGATCATTCTTTTTATTTAGCAGCCAATCAGTAGTATTGCTCTGATCAGTAAGTACTTCATCACTTAATTGTGTAGAGGCATCATTCAAAGGGTGTGTGTCAGATGAAGCAGAAGCCATTTCCACATGCTTGGACCATGCAAAATATGTCCCAAATGAAAATCCTTCCTATCCTTCTCCAATTTCTTGTATTTAACCTGTTGTAGTTTTAACTTGTAGGTTGTTATATTAGATAATACAGTCTTTAACGTATGATTAAACGTCTCACCCTTGCATCACAGCAGAATATTGTTATATAATGTTTACACAGTCTAAACCAACTCATCTTCTATAGGTTTAAAATATTCTAACAGCAACTTAACATAGTTAAAACTTAGATTAATGTTCAATTGTTGCAATCTTTTTAACAAGTTGGGATGTGCCTCCCTGTACGCAGGCATGCATAACATCTGCATGCCTTTGGGAAAGATTTTAAAATACAGGCAAGCCTCCAAATGGATGTGTTGCCACTGTAATCTTTTCAATTTATACAAGTTATGTTCCAGATCTTTAGTGGCAAGCAAAAAATCATTATAGTCATTCAGTACTTGTTGTTATACGATGTCAGTATCTCCAAATGTAGAAATAAGTAAAGAATTGTTAACAAGTCGAATCAAATTCATCCATCTCTGCTAGAACTTAATAATGGGTGGATTATAATCCAGTTCTACTGGTGTGCCTTCTGCTATGTGGTGCCTTAAGTAGACTATAAAATATATGCTTCCAGCTTCACTACAAGATTAAGAGATATAGTAGATTAATTAATAAAGATCAAACAGGACTTATAGTCACTAGAATAACATATGATAATATAAAAACAGTAGTTATCTTAAATTTAGCAAAAGGAATGAACAAGAAATTAGCCGTTATTAACTTAGATAGAGAGAGATAGCTTTGGATTCTGTAGATTTGAGCCACTTGTTTAAAACTTTAGAAGTGTTTGCATTTCCAGAGCAATTTGTTGGGATGTTCCAAAAAAAAACAAACAAAAAAAAAACCCTCTATAGAGACACCAACGCATATGTCACAATTTACCTTAGATTTCTCAGGGATTTACTTTAAGCAAAAGCACAAAGTGAGGGTGTCCTTTGTTCCTTCTACTATTTGCATTACTTATTGAACCGTTAGTTAATATAAGAAGCAATGAAAAAAATGATGGATTCTCAATTAACAAGGATTGTCAATCTAAAATACAGCTTTTTACAGATGAAATGTAACTATTTATAGCAAATTTAAAGTATTCAATTGATGAAATATGTGAGGAAATTGAAAAGATCAAAATGTATCGCTGCTGAAATTTAATAATAATAAAACTGAAACTTTAGTGATTAATTACTAGATAGCAAGTTTAAAGATAAATATAAAAATAATTATGAAGGAAAAGAACTAAACTATTTAGGAATAAAAATCTAACAAGATTTGAGTAAGATAATAATATTATTTTTGAAAAAAATAATTGAGGAAATCTTTTTTCTACTTTTGAGGACTGGTTTGTACTTATTAAAATAATTATATTACCCAAAATTATATACATATATTGCATTCAATAGGTTTAATACCCAAAAAAGAAACTTTTAAAGAAAATGGAAAAATACATTAACTTCATTCTTATGGTATTTTAAAAAGCTTAGAATTTCTTACAGAAATTGTTTAAGATTGTGGGAGTATGTTGGTATTAGCTTCCCAGATGTAGACTCTTAATCTATTGTTGCATATTTTTACCCTATTATACTCTGGATAGATTCAACTTACACTAGTCAATAGTAAATCATTCAGGAGCAGATTATACTAATTTTTTATAAGTTTATTAAAAACGAAAAATTAGAAATATGCAACAATCCTTTCATCTGGTTAATAAAATTTACCCTAGAAGGAAATTCATTTAAGTCTTTAGACTCTGCATATATTAAATCAAATATTAAAACAGTTAAGAAACTTGTTTTCAAATGCTATATCAGAATGTAAATGTTTGTGTTTTCCCATTGCACACACCTCTAGATTTAAGGAAACTCAGAACAATGTTAAATGATTTTACCACAAAGGAATGGATGAATACTACGGTCTAATTGCTTTGAAAAAGGAAAGGATAAGTCACAAGAATATTTAATGAAAGATTATAAGTAGATGAATCTGTATACCAATTAATATTATCCATCAGTAAGAAATTAAATTAATTGGTAGATAATATGAGTGAAGAACATAACTCTATTTCCCCATTATATGAATATATGAATGCTATTATTGAAGGTAAATTGGCCTACAAAGGAAGCTTGTCCAAGTTGCTTAAGTTAGTTATACATAATACTAAAACTTATGCTAGTACTCATACTATTTCTTCTACTAATAACAATAATGATAATTTTGATGAAAAATTCTGGACATTTTTAGATAGTAGTGGATTGAATGACTCAAGATTAAAATTTTGTTACTTAAATCAGTTAGTCAAATTTCTTCAAGTTTACACTGGAAAATTTTTATATGGAAATATATACATAACATGTTTGTTATTCCCTATAAAATCTCTAAGTTTAGTAAAATGTCTTCTTCAGTTTGTTGGAGATGTAGTAAAGATGGAAAATCTGATTGGATACACGTTTATAGATTGTGATAAATTAAATGTGCACTAGGAAGAGAAAGTGTGTTTTTTAAGGGGCTATGGTCTCATAACTGTTAGATCAATAATATTAATGAATGTTTCACTTCCTGTGATTGTAAAAGTCAAAAAACAAAAATACTTTGGAGTCTTTTGGCAGTTGTTAGAAAAGTTATTACAAAAAAATTGGAACTCACACTCAGTTTCTAAGTTCAGTTTTTTAAATATAACAGCAATACTATGTAAAACTGAAAATAAGTGATCAAAATAACATCCGTGAATCATACTAAGACTTTTGGTAGTTAGAATATCCTTGAAACATTGCTATTGAAATAACAAGACTCTTAATGTGCTAATTGTATAACATTACCTTGATGATCCAATGTATTCCTAACATTGTATAGCAGTATGCAATGTTGAATTTCTTCCTGTGTATATATTAAATTAATAAAAAAAATAGACAGCTGCCTACACCAGTTGTTGAGGTCCAACTTAAATGGCAATCAGTAATGGTTTAACTTTTTTACTTATGAAGGATGAAGAGTGGATGAGAATATTTCAATCCACACCTTTATGGCTTCACATCATTACAACCAGTGGAACTATAGCAGATCAAACCATCACAATCTTGGTGGAGTACAACATTAGTCAAGGTTGACCAATAAACTGACTGGGTTATGATCTGATAAGGTTGCAGAAGAGAAATACACCTCCCTACCATTTGGACACAGTGTCCCTAATACTAGGAACATATCTAGCCTACTGGCAATACAGAATTAATATCTCACTTCAGTATATTCTTTCCTCTCTGGATTTATCATCCTCCAACAACATAGTTCCCATTCTACACAAACATCTACTAGTTAAGCTGATGTGTTGGGGGTATGGTTAATACTTGACAGGGTCTGATCCAACCAGGGATCAAAATAATGTTAAAGTCCTCAATGAATGTAATCCAGTAATCATGATATATCTGCCTTCTAATTACTGCTATGAGTTCCTGTCATGGAAGGGTTTCATTGTTATTAGGACCATAAAAATTAACCAACTAAATAGTTCAGTGTTAATGGGTGAATTTATCAACCACTTGGTCTTTTTATCATTCATGCCTTTCTCTACCATACCTCAGTAATATCCACCTCAGTAACCTCATCCACTCTTCATCCTTCATAAGTAAAAAAGATAAACCATTACTGATTGCCATTTAAGTTGGACCTCAACAACTGGTGTAGGCAGCTGTCTATTTTTGTTGTTTGAAGTGATGAATCAGAATGACATCCCCTCTTCTAACTGACTTAGAACTGCTACAGTATATAGCCTTTATCATATATTAGACAATAAACTCTCATTTTTTACTGGGAGAAGGAGATGACATACATGCTGCCAGGTTTCTTTAGGATCCAAATCATAACTCAATTGGTGCTTCTAGAAGAGACACTAAGCTGCTCCAGTCACACTACATAGCCTTGATTTACTATCTCCCCATGCTGACATGCTGGACAGAGCACACATTGGCTACAGTGATGGTATAACTGGTAAACAGGAGACCCTGGCATTGCTAAGTCTGATATTTTCTTCATCCAAATAATCTCTGTATATCTCATCAAAACGCTCTTGAGTAACATACCACCAAATCTAACCTAACGTGTAAAAACAGGGGGAACCACCCAACAGGATACTCAAATGCTCACTACTCATCCTCTTCATAATTTAGTACCCCAAAATATTCTTGTCCCACCTTGTATTACTGATTGCCATGAGACTTAGAAACCATCATACAAGTAAGACAGTATGGCATCACATTAACTAACCGCAGTGTTGAAGGCATTTCCTAATCATCAGACAAAGCATATTATACTGTCATGTGTTCACTGTAACCAAGCAATGTATCCTTCCACTATATGTTACCCCACCTCAGAAAGAGTATGCAAAGTCACTTAGGCCTTTATGACAGCCATATTCTGCTGCCCGTTTTAAATCACTTTACTATCAGTTCCCATCCAACTATCTTTCACCTCCTGGTTATCTTTGACCATAATTTCAGGGCCACCAAACTCCATTGCATTCTGTTCCTGTGGGCTGGACACACTAGCCAAGCCCTGACAGGTTTAGTGTGCAGTGGGAGAGAAAAGTTTCATTTTAGCCTTCACATAGTTGTATCAAGTTCATAATGCTTCTTAGGTGCTGGCAATTTGATAATCATGGCAGTATAAGGTCTTTTACTGTCTTGCTCTCTGAATTTCTCATAGATGACTTGGCTATATCCACATATGTTTTTTTCAATGAAGTTACAATAAAACTGCTCCTGCTTGACGTTTGGCTATGACCCTGCTATTCCCCAGGCTAAAAATTTCCTAAACGATCTCTTCTTTGCACACATACAAACATATCAGTGACAATCTCTCTCATTTATTTTTATGTCTACTCTTCTCATGAAAAAAATGCATAAAATTATATCTGACCTAATGCTGACTATGTTGCTACAGAAATACTTATTTCATAATTATCTGCTTTATTTATCCTCACTTTGCATGTGATACTGCTAATTGTTACCTGAGCATTCTGTATATTGTATAGTACTATTATTAATTTTCCCTCGTGGAACTTTGTATGTAATACTTATAAATGTTACCTTAGTATACTGTATGTTGGATATGTATGACTGATATTATTTCTTAGGGAGCTTTTCTCCAGGTCCTCAGCTAAAAAGGGACGTTTTGCCCAGTCAGACTTTACCCAGTAAACACATGGGATGGATGGATAAATAAATAAATGTAAAATAAGAGGTTCCCAATTATTTAAGAAACATTCAGCATCTGCTGGCATCATGAACCGAAAAGTCTGAGGACATTTAGTGATTTGCAGTAGTGCAGGTTTTCTTAATGTGAGTTTTGAAACTACACTCCACATATTCCTCAGATGTGGAGCTAGGCTGTTTATTTAAGCTCCCACATGTGCTTCAGATATGGAGTTAGGTTGTTTATTTATGCTCCCATATCTATCTCAGATATGGAGCTAGGCTTTTTATTTAAGCTCCTACACTTACCTCAGATATGGAGCTTGGGTGCTTATTTACGCTCCCACACCTACCTCAGAAATGGCACTAGGTTGTTTATTTAAGCTCCACACTTGCCTCAGAAATGGAGCTAGGCTGTTTATTTAAGCTCCCACATGTAACTCAGATATGGAGTTAAGTTGTTTATTTCAGCTCCCACATCTACCTCAGATATGGAGCTAGGCTGTTTATTTAATCTCCCACATGTACCTCAGATATGGAGCTAGGGTGGTTATTTAAGCTCCCGCACCTATCTCAGAAAGGATGCTAGGATGTTTATTTAAGCTCCATGCCTTCCTCAGAAATGGACCTAGGGTGTTTATTTAAGCTCCCACACCTACCTCAAAAATGGAGCTAGGGTGTTTATTTAAGCTCCCACACCTACCTCAGAAATGAAGCTAGACTGTTTAAATAAGCTCCACACCTGCCTCAGAAATAGAGCTAGGTTATTTATTTAAGCTCCACAGCTGCCTCAGATATGGAGCTAGGCTTTTTATTTAAGCTCCTACACTTACCTCAGATATGGAGCTAGGGTGCTTATTTAAGCTCCCACACCTACCTCAGAAATGGCACTAGGTTGTTTATTTAAGCTCCACACTTGCCTCAGAAATGGAGCTAGGCTGTTTATTTAAGCTCCCACATGTACCTCAGATATGGAGCTAAGTTGTTTATTTCAGTTCCCACATCCACCTCAGATATGGAGCTAGGTTGTTTAAGCTCCACACCTGTCAGAGAAATGGAGCTAGGTTGTTTATTTAAGCTCCCACATGTACCTCAGATATGGAGCTAGGGTGGTTATTTAAGCTCCCACACCTATCTCAGAAATGATGCTAGGATGTTTATTTAAGCTCCACACCTGCCTCAGAAATGGAGCGAGGTTGTTTATTTAAGCTCCACACCTGCCTCAGAAATGGAGCTAAGTTGTTTATTTAAGCTCCACACCTGCCTCAGATATGAAGCTAGGGTGTTTATTTAAGCTCCCACACCTACCTCAAAAATGGAGCTAGGGTGTTTATTTAAGCTCCCACACCTACCTCAGAAATGAAGCTAGACTATTTATATAAGCTCCACACCTGCCTCACAAATGGAGCTAGATTTTTTATTTTGGTGAACAGGGCAGTGTTATAATCAAGCACAAATCACACCCGCTATCTTGTAATTCTTAACTCATATTTCAGTTCTCTCACCCTTCTGAGTATGTGTTACCTATCATTGTATTCTAAACATTTAAATATAAAGGGATTGGTATAGATGATGTTTACCTGTTTTGACTGAATTCTGTGGGCCCTTTCAATAATTGGGGTGGTGTAGGGATGTCAGTGTTTAGCAAGTGTTTAACCTCCCTCGTGGTGAAAGGCAAAGCATCTATTCCCTCCCTCCATTCAGTCAAGCCCAAAATCTAGAGGTTATTTCTCCTTGTCTTATGTTCCCTTTCATCTACTTTAGCTTCTGCCCATTTACAATGAGCCTCAAGGTCAGTTATGGATTTGGAATATGACAAAATTGTAGCCTCTGATCAAAGAGTTCCTCCTGCCATCGTGCGATGGATTACTAGATAGAGTCAAGAAGAATGTCATGTTCAGATGCCATAGTTTTTACTTTTTGACGATCAGCAGCAGATATTAGTATTGTGCTGGTGATGGTGTCCAGGGTAGAGCAGATCACCTTGATCTCCTCACTAATGTTGAAATCTGTGTCTGACGTTGCTTCAGGACAAACAAATGCTGTAATGGTGGAAATCCTTCTAGGTAATGTAATAGAGATCCTACACAGAGGTATTATAAATAAAAATCTGAGAGTTCTTACAAAAATAACACAGATACCCACGTGATTCTCTTATCTGGAATGTAAAGGCATTGCTAGCCCCCTTTTATGATGGGTCACAAGTATAAAACAATGTTTCAAATGACAACAACACATGGAGCTCCTTATTAAGACATGCATACTATGCAAGTGCTTGTGTATGCTTCCAGGCAGTAGACAGATTTTACCTCACAATGAAGTACATTAAACTCCAGTCAGGAGGCAAAATGTGATACATCTCAATGAGTTTAGTAATTTCACTAAAACACAGACCTTTTAGGATATCCGCGGTGGTGCAGCGGTAGCGTTGTTGCCTCACAGCAAGAGGTTCTCCCATTTGATTCTCATCTGGAGTGCGGGGAGTACCTTCTGTGTGGAGTCTGCATGTCCTCCCCGCGGTTGGGTGGGCGTTCGAAAGACATGCATAAATGGGCGTGCCTTGGTTGAACGTCAAGCTGGCACCTCAGCGTTCGTGAAAATCTACTGCCAATCATTAGCAGACCAGAGTTCCGCTGTGGTGACCACTAACCGGGAAAAGCTGAAAGACAAACTAAAACACAGACCTTTCTGAATATCATTAGGTGAAATCAGTTGAAACATCCACTTGTATGAGTCCTTCTCATCGTGACCTTCACTTCTTTAATAAATTACAGAATCCTAGAATTAATTAGCCATAATTTGGACACCAGCACTCATTTTTAATACTTTCAGATGCAAGCAGATAAAATTAAAGGTAATGGTATACACTTTCTGGTGTTTGGGGAAAGTCACTCCCCTAAAGATTCAGGTAAATCACCCTGGACTCTGTCTATGGTGTCCAGCTTTATAAACAAACCTGTCCTTTCTGGAATCTTTGTTTCACTTCAATATATTTGATCTACCAAGGCTGAAGAACCCACATGCATCTGGGTGTCAGTATCTCGGCAAGTAGCATGTTTGCCTTTGTTACTGAAAAATCACAAGATTCAGGTTCTATTCCCAAACCAAGTGCTTGGATTAATTTCCGAGTAGACATACTAAACTGAAACATAAGGAGGAGGGGGTGGCATTATTTGGATGAGACATACCTGGTAGTGGGAGCATTGGTCCTAGATGATTAATGTCTGTTGAAGTGATACCCTGACCCAATGAATGGATGGATTAAACTGATGTCTTATCTGCCTAAGTAGGTGGTAGATCAGATGGATGAAAAGGAACCTCTGCCACCCATCAAAATAGCAGGGGAAGTTTCCTGACCAAATTTTGCTTAGTCAGTATGAACATCACCTCAGGTTTTCACTACAAAGAGGTCATTGGTTGAGTGGTACTAACCTGGTCAACAGAGTGAAAATAAACAAGAATCCAAGTGCCTGGGATGGGTAGAGAACTTACAACAGCGACTATTTTCTTCACTGTTGTCAAGCTTTCCTGTAACGTGAACAAACTTCCATCGGCTGAGACTCTCCGAGATTCAAGCTGAAAGTAGCTAAGCAATTGAAAACACTGAAAGCGTCACCAAATAACCGTAGCCAGTACATTTTAGTGAAAGAGAAGTCCCAAAATTTGTGTACTGTGAACCCTAAACCTGGGATTTTACATTTCCAGCAATAGGGTAAATCTGTTAAAACATCATGCTGATATTTTCTTGTTAAAAAAAATCTCATGAAATAATTCCCATTTGAATGTTTGTCATATGGAGTAGAAAGTCGAATGAGAAGGGAATTGTAACTTCAGTACTTTCTCAGGTAAAAAAGGGCCATACTGGTTTACTCTCATCTAGAAAACTTGCTCTCAAAAATATTCAAAATGTGTTTATATCCTGGAAATAATCTGTAGGGGAGGCTGGCATAATGGTTAAAGGCTTTACCTCACAGATGCAAGGTGCAGCATTTGATTTTAACCTCTTATTACTGGCTGCAGACTGATAGCTTAGTATTTACCTGAAAGTAAGCATTCGGTGAGCTGTAGAAAAGAAAAGTGAATGTGATATTTGAAATTCTTCACAGAGCCAATGCATAAATATCTGATAATTATAACAATCTCTGTCACTAGGGAAAAATTCAGACTGTAAATCCTTGTACTGATCTAATTCCACACTTTGAAAAACTATGTCTATTGGAAACCATTAAACCAAAATCTTATGAGACAGAAATTCTAAATAATGATAAAAAAGGATCTGCTGCTGACAATAGCATTAAGACAAAGACAACTGTTTCATCTCCTCGGAGAAACTAAACTCACTTCTAAATACTACGCAAAGAGTATTGTTAGGTAAGTAGATGAGGTAGTCGTGCGTACATTAGCACTAAAACCAATATATGTGGCATTTATAGAACCCCCTTAACTTGGTCATCATCTTCATCATCATCGTCAACCTCCTTTTTCCCATTTTTCCACATAGGGTGGGGGTATTGTGCCAACTGCCACCATCCCTCTCAGTTCAATCACCCTCCCTTACCTTTTCAGCAGTCATGAGTGACCATCTATCTCTATGCTGGCCTTCTGAGCTTTTTCTGTCTGACCCTTCACTATGGTAATGCAGATTTAATGTGCTGCCATGGCACATTACAGTCCTGCATTCAACACTGTGATTACTTGAGAAATAGCACAGTATTTACTCAAAAGCAGAAGGCCACCCTAACACAAGGTTTTAAAGTTCTGTGTCGATCTAATTCCCACCACCATGTTTGATTCCATTATCTCACTGCTCGAGTTGCTGACATGGAATGACAAATGTCAGCCTCTGCAAAATATAAAAGACTTTGTAATACAAACTCATTGTTAATAATAAGATGTACAACTCATATGTAAGGCCCAAGACTTAAAAAAAAAAAAAAAAAAAAACACTCCAGATAAAGAGTTTCTGACAGCGTCTGCTTAGCATGATTCTTGGGGAACAAAAGGTATAACTTCTTAACAACAAGAGTACACAACTTGATACAGGGCAAGAGCACGAAATTACTCATTAAAATAAAACATTTAGCAGCACTGATTCTGTATTCCATGAGACATCCCCAAACTAAAAAAAACTTTCACAAACTGGAGGAGTGAAATACTCAGAATCCTTAAACATAAACACCATCTTACCAGTAGAAAATCTATTCTCAGTAGATAAGGAAAACCCCTGATTCTTAGACACATCTGTCTCAAAAAGGCTAAGATTTTAAGTTTAGTGTAAATAAAAGGGCAGCCGGTGTCATTTGTTTCTCTAGTCTAAGCAATACCTTGCCCCAGTCATATTCAATAATTCCTCATAGCCATATTGTAACATCCCATTGAAAGATTCTGGCAGATTATACTGGTGAAGACCGCTGAACACTCAAGGCTGTTTTAATAAGTCGAAGGCCTTCTCTGCATCATAAAACTGAATTGCTCATGTGTCACCTTTTCTTGTACAGACCACATTTGATTTCCCAATCTTTATGAATATTCCTTGCTGCAGTTGCTCCTTAGCAAAACTCACCAGATCCTAATGCATAACGATTGGGTGGATGTGTTTCAGCTAACAACATAGACTCCCATAAACTACTAATAATCAATATTTAGTACTGATATAGAGTACTTGTTTCCTAAGATGGGGGCATTATCTTTAAAACTTATTTGATCAAGGTTTGCTTCCATGATAACACACATACACTAAATTGTGTTATATTTCTACATTCATTCTACACCAAACCAGTGGCTATCAGAGGAACTTTTTATACAGCCACATTTTAAGGACCATCAAACTCTTAAAACTTTAAGGATTTCAGCTTAGCAAAAGTTTCTTCTAGTTCCTTTTCTTTAGTAGGTATGTCCAAGATTGTCCCGGCATCTCACCTTAGAACCTTGATTGGGCCACTCCATAATAGTCCAGAGAATTTAATTGAAGCTCTAAGGATAGTATCTTGTATCACAACATGATAGACATGTACATTCCAGAAGTGAGACCAATGGACTTCTAAACTATGTAGCTACAATATTAGATCTAGGACCCCTAAGCAATGACAGGCCAAAATGCATAACCTTTAACTTACTTCTTCATTCTAGTTTCCTGTGAAACTGTAGCTCAACTTTATAAAAGTAAATGTATCAGCCAACACCATGACCTAGAGTGATAACGACCAGATTATGGCTTAGGTGACTGGAGTTCAATTAGTTGGTCTCTTGCCTACTGGAATTGGCTGGGGGGAGTGACTAGACATATGCCTGATTTTCTTTCAAGGAGAAAGTGTTAGTAATCAGAGGGTGGAGATACACTGCTCATGCTAATTTTGGTAGAGATTGGAGCCAGGAGATCGGAAGAGTTAAGCTAGTTGTGGCCATTCCTACACATGAGCACAGAAGAGGTCCACTCCTAGCAACCATGCCTCATTGTTAGTACCCATCTTCAAGAAGGCATCTACATGGAGACAGGTAAGGCTCATTACTAATGTAAGCCAAGCTGCTGGGAGCAGCAGTGTGACCTCTTTGGGTCTGTTCTATGTTTGTGGGCATACAGATGGCAGAAATAACCCATTTCAAGTTAAAGGAATTGAGTAGAGAGGACTTAAGGAAGAAGCCATGCTACCATAACAAACACATTGACATAACCCATTCAAACTTACTAACTAATTAGTACTGAAGATGCAAAATGTAAAGGGCAAACTTTCTTTGAATATTATTATATGTATGTCTTGTCTCTAAGATCATGCCTTGCATTCCGGATGTTCTTAAACTTTATAACACTTTACTGAATCAATGATAAATAATTAAGCAGAAGACTTTATCTGTTATGAGTGTTGCAAGCCCGTCAACCAAGACTAGCATGCAGAAATTCCTGAAGATATCACACAATAATTAGGTGATTGCTGTCCCTTATCACATAAGCTCAAAGAAAGGTCAAGGGAGTCCTGAAGGACAGTTTTGAAATACATATGCCTACTGCCCAGTAAAATAATAGGACATATTCCAGACCTTTTGAGAGTCTCGGACAAACCCATCATAAGGTAAGTGAAATCCTAGGTGAGCTTTACTTTATTGTCAAAATGCCCTATACCTATTATAAAAGTGAGTAAATGTCCTCCCTGCTGTTGAGGAAAGAGAACCCAGATCTTGAAGCCCAAATTCAGAAATTTGTTTCTTAGTCTGACTAATGAAAGCACATTTTCAGACTTGGAGGGACCAGAATCCCCTACAACTTAGTCAGAAAGTTAAAATCTCCAACCGCTAAAGAAGAACCCAGATATAATCTGGTATGTGGTACAGAATAGAACCACTCTCTCTCTCTGCTTCAGTTCCCAGATGATGATACTCTGTGCATAAGGTAAGAGCTTTAGAATATTTTAAAATTACCCCACCAAAGCCTTGCTTTCCTTTTAAATATCTAAGACAAATGACAATAACCTTTCTCTCTGTCTTGCTAAAGGTGTGTGATTCTAGAAAAAAAAAACTTGTTAGACTCTCAGTAAGAGATTTTATGAACATATTTAAGCAGTCAGAATAAAAAGTGAAAAGAATTCTTTACACAATCATATTGAAGTATGTCCAGTGTATATAAGTTTTTTATTTACAGTAATGGACAATGTTGATTTGGCTTCAAGAGGGAAGGCTATTATGAGAAGCAAGAATTACAGTGGCAGCTTAAGTTAGATGCCATGTGTCCTCCATGACTAAATGAATGTTTGAGCATCTACAGACTACTTAAGCCGAGACCTTTAAAGTAAAATCTTTTGTTTCTGATTACTAACATGATTTTAAAATGTTAACTGAGTACAGTCTTATGATTTGAACAAATGATATAAATGGATGCTAACAACTCAATGTTCTTTCAGTTCTCAAGAAGTCTTTCTCATGTTCAGCTATTAAAAAGAAAGTGCTAGTGTATGAACCTTCTGGTTATCTGCAAAGTCTTTCATATTTTAAATACTAAGAAACTCACATGAGTTGAGCTCTGTCAGTATTCATAGGCTAGAAAGCAGAAAAGTATACAAGCAATCCTTAAAAAAAGACATGCTACCTAAAATTAATGAAAATATTTAGACAATTCTATATAGATATAAAACACAAAACCATAACTAAGTTGTCCCACTACCAAGAAGAATTTAGGTGTGAGAACTGAATGTTTTTTTTTTTTTTACATATCTGAACAAATGAGATTTACACAAAACAGCAGTGAATCTTGACTCTCACTGCTACAAAATTATTTTTTTTTTGTAGGGGGGGGGGGGGATTCACCCTGTTGAACCTGCAGGCAGAGGGTGCTGTACACACCAAACATTTCTAATTGAATGTATACCAATCCAAGATCACTATGCCTTGGAGAAAAGGTGCAACTTGTCTTCAAAAAGGGCAAATGCTGACGGTCACATCAATGCTGTGAGATTACACTTTAAAATCCAATAAGTAAGACACCACTAATAAGCTTTTACAAATGAATAAATAAATATACAAGCCAGCAAATTAACTGCACAGGGAAAAAACATAATTTTAACAGCTAAGTGCCTAACTACCACTGTGACATTTAGGCAGATTATTAGAAATGTATCTTAAAACTCTGGAAAACTTGGTTGTATTTTCCTTTCTACAATCAATGTAGACAATACTTTATTGCTTCAGTTCATCAAGACTACAACAAAGATGAAACCACAGGAGTCTTGTTTTTTCTTCAGATGACAGTTTCCCAAATTCAACTAACACCCCCAGACAGAAAGGAAAGAACAGCATCAGTGGTTCATTACTCTTCAGTGATTAGATTGATTTTGAAAATCAAACAGAATTTTTCTGTCTCTTACTTGAGGTACTAAAATTTATATACTGGGATTATGAAAGAATACCTTATGCTCCCATAAACTGTTCATAGGTTCATAGGTTGGTACTAGGCTATCGGCCCTAGGGCCTATACAAGCCTAGCCATAACAATTCCCTGGCTATTTCTTCCCGCACTATTTACTTTCCTGGACCCCTGTCTAGCAGGGCGACTGACGTGATCCTGGAGTGAATTTCCTTTCTCCCATTCAATCAACAACGTTCCTTTTGAAGAGGGCCACAGAGGTGCTCTGCTTGACATGTATGGGCAGTCTATTCCGGAGTCTGGGGAGTCTCTGGGTCAGGAAACTATCCCTCCAGCATGTTTTGTTTATTGCGATGACATGGTTTAGATCCCTGGAGCGTGTGGCTCTGAGGGATTGAGATTTCTTTAAGTGTAGCATGTCCAACAGCTCTGGGTTTGACATGGCCCTGTATGTTAAGCAGAGATCACCTCGGAGTAGACGACATGTGACAGAGTATAGCTGGAGTTTTTTAAGGCAGTCAGCATAGGGCATCTGCTTTAGGCCTGTGATTCTTTTAGTGAGGTATTTCTGCAGCCTTTCCAGTTGTTGCAGATGTCTTAAGAGGTACATACCAAATGGGCCGTTGTATTCTATAATGGGTCTAATGAGGGATGAGTACAGTAGGACAATGACCTCCTTTTTTCTTTCTGAAAAGCCCTTAGTGTTGAGGTGTGCCACATAGAAGGACTGCCTGACTGCTGTGGCGATGTGATTATTCAAGGTGAGACCACTTTCCACCTGTGTCCCTAAGTCTCTTATCACACTTTTAGTGTTTAGTGTACTTCCACCTATGTGGTAATTCATGGGTACATGTTTTTTCCCAAAGGGGATAACTATACATTTCTTGGCATTGAGCTTGAGCCCATGACTCTGGCACCAAGCATCTGTTTCTGTAAGGCCCTTTTGTAGCGTATCCACATAATTTGGTGATTCAATAATGGCTCCCAGTTTGCAGTCATCTACAAACTTTGTTAGCCAGAGTCCCTTAGTGTTGGCCTGTACTTCAGAGAAGTAGATGCCAAATAAGAGAGTTCCCAGGACTGAACCCTGAGTTACTCCACTTGTCACTTGCCTGGAGATGGATTTGGAGTCAGCTACTTTTACAGTGTGGGTTCTGTCAGTAAGCCAGTTGGCAAGCCAGCGAGTGACTTGGGATTTATGCCCAGCTTAGTAAGTTTATCTATGATTCCAGAATGAGGGATGGTGTCAAAGGCCTTGGTGAGGTCCAGATAGGCTGTGTAGACCGCCTTACCCTCATCCATGGCTCTGGAGACTGATTCGAAGAAGTCAATCAGGTTCAGGAGAAAAGATCGGCCCTTCACAAACCCAAACTGGGTGGGGCCCAATGTTTTAAGGCTGCCATTGTCTTTGGTTGTTGTATGGCCTTGCAGATCAAGCTCATCAGACTGATGGGGCAGTAGTTCCCGGGATTCAAGTTGGATCCCCCCTTGTGGAGTGGGACAACTGTAGCTGTGCACCACTCAGTGGACACAAAGCCTGAGGTGAGGGTATGATTAAACATGTCACTTAGGAGAGGTGCCAGTTCATTTTGTAGTTCATATAGTACACAGCCTGGGATGTCATCTGGTCCCATAGATGCTGTATTCTTAGCTTTGGAGAGTGTGTTTTTTACCTGTGTGGCCGTTATTACCGGAATTTGGCAATCTTCCGGTATTGAGATTGACCATTTAGGGGGTGAGAGGGGGGTGAAGTCGGCACTGAATCGATCTGCCAGGATATTGGCAATATCCCTGGGATCAGTATATTTAATGCCATTCTGTTGTAGCCCAGAGCAGATCTGTGCATTGCCATTTAGATTGTTTACATAGTTATAGAATGCCTTGTGGTTGTATTTGGAATCTTTGGCAATTTTTATTTCATAATTACCTTTGGACGATTTTATGAGGGATTTCAGCTTCTTACCGAGGCTGGTAAGGGAATTTTTTGCATCCTGGGATTTTCCTCTTTTCTGCAACAGTTTCTTTCTTTTGTTGTAAAGTTTGTTTATGGCAGGGGACCACCAGATTGGCTTCCTTTTTTGGAGGAGAGCATCTTGGTTCTATTTGGGATGGCACGATTCATGCATGAGTGGATGTGCTCGTACAGTGCCTTAGTGTAGGACTCAGCAGTCGAACTTTCAGTTCCCATCTGCATGGGTGTCATGAAGTTTGTAACTTCTGACTTAAGTAGCATGAAGTTGGCTTTGGAGAAGTTTTTTATGGAGGTTTCCTTACTGGGGGGTGGGGGTGGGATGTGTATGTTAAGGGTGATTAGCTTATGGTCTGACCTGAGGAACAAGGGGGTGAACATAGGTGTGGAGCATCGATTTCCCATGTTGGTAATGACCAGGTCTAGGATATTGGAGCCCCTGGAGGGACTATTGATTAGTTGATCCAGGGCATTGGAATTTAAGAATTCCAAGAACCGCTGGGCAAAGGTGTTGGTACATGAGTAGTTTTCCCAGTTAATGGCAGGGTAGTTGAAATCACCCAGTATTAGGGTGTTTGGTTGTATATTAATATTTTCCTGTATGTTTAGAAAGGTGTAGTGAGAATCTTGGGGCATGGTGGGGAATATGTAGCAAGCTACAATTTGGATTGCAGTCTTACCTAGTGTTAGTTGCACCTGGAGAATTTCAGACGCATTGTGTTGGGCAACTAACCTGGTGGTGTGAATATCCTTGGTGAATATGGACACTCCACCACCTTTAGTGTTTCGATCCTGGTTTGGTGGCTGAAAAGTGTGGTAAGAGTTGTAGCCTGGTATTGCAGGGGTGCTCTCTGAAGCCTTGAACCAGGTCTCAGTTACTGCACAGATATCGATGTTCTCCATTTTTAGGAGTGCCTCTAGAGAGTGCATTTTGAAGTTTAGACTTCTAGCATTGAGTAGCATTACCTTCAGATTTTGCATGCTTGTACCTGTTACAGTGGTGGTTTTGTCCTTTGAACTTTGCCTAAAAAAGCCACTATATGGGTGGCAAGAGCCTTAGCCAGTAACCTGAATCCCAGGGGCGACAGGTGCAGACCATCTCTGGCAAAGCATTGTGGTCTGTCGATCATGTCGTCCCAGGCAGACAGATGCTGGATCCTCTTTGAATGGCACCAGAAGCTTAGCCATTTGTTGAAGTCAATCATTTTGGCCTTATATCGTGGTATCATTCTGGGTGAAGGCAGGATGATACTCAGGGCTAGGGTCATACCTGCTTGGGCCACATGATCCGAGAGCTCTTCCATGTCTCTTTTCATGTAGTCCAGGGTGGTACATCTCAAGTCATTCACTCCAACATGGACAATGACAGAGTCATATTTGTGCTTGTTGTGGATTTACTTGAGTGCATGAGTTATGTGGCGGATCCTGGCACCCGACAGGCAGCTCACTGTTAACACTAAAAGGTAAAGTTTACAGTACTGCAATAAAATGAAATTAAGAGACGTGTTTCACCATAATCTCTGAATCATGCATAATTGCTGCCAGTGCTAAACAGCACTTTAGCACTTTTTGATGGTAATTACAACTGGTGCCCCCATGCATTGCATTGGCACCACTAGCCACTCCCCCACACACACAAACTCACACATAAAGACATCTCCACATGTACACAGATATTCAATCAACATGACAAACCTCCCCTCACCGAAACACGCTAATGAATATGCTCACCCATGAACCCCTACACACACACGCATACATACCAACACACACACACACACACACACACACACACACACACACACACAAACACACACACAAACGCGCACACACACCCATACACACTCATGCACACCTGCCTACACAATCAATCCCCTACCTAATTCCTGTACTGCAACCACCCAGTCCGACACACAAATACAAAGCACATACTGCAGATATCCAGGACCATTCTTACACATGCTGACATGCACACACAGTGCCACACACAAACACACTCTCACAACCCACCCACACACACACACACACACACACACACACACACACACACACACACACACACACACACACACACACACACACACACACCAACACACCACTACATCTGCACTGATCTTTCCTAACCTTACCTGCAAAGTATTCTCCACCTTTGAATATATTAGGATGCAACATTTTGGCTGGGTTAATTAACATGCTAATTTATGCTGAGAATTAGTTGCCTGCACAAATCCCATCCTGTAGGCATTTCCAAGGGAAAGCACATGACTAATTTTCATAACCACTCCCTCTGAATGCCTCATTACTGTTTAGCACAGCCATGTAGACAGCCTGCTACAGTGATTCATGTGAAATCACTGCAGTGGGTTTGCCTCTGAATTAGAAGGGATGACTACAAGTTGTTAGTCACTCATATTAGGGATTACCACTGGTGGATACCATATTGAATCCCAAAGAGAGATTTGTAGTACAAGATGAGGAAAGGAAGGTCTTGGTAGAAATCAGCTAGTATAAAAGGTAGCAAAAGGTCCCATTTTGCAAAAAAGAAAAGTTACAAATTCCAAGCATCAAATGACATATATACTTACAAATTGTAAGCATCAAATTAAATATATCTATATATATATATATATATATATATATATATATATATGTGTGTGTGTGTGTGTGTGTGTGTGTGTATACTCGACATTTCTGCATCTGAGAAAATATTCAGCTACTAACATTATCATATAATATATAGAGAGATAGATACATATCTATCTATCTATATATATATATATATATATTTTTTTTTTTTTTTTTTTTTTTTTCAAGGAACAAAATCTTTTCAGAGCATGATGACTATATTTATTCATATTTAACTAGAATTAAATGGAACTACATTAAGTTTGATTACAATTAATTGCAATTAATTAAGAATTAGTAATACCAATGGGCCAAGACAGCATCCAGAAACAGTCAGTTCTGAGAAATCTGCAGGGGGGATCTCAACAAAATTGGATTTGATTAGTTTGTACTCACATTAAATACCTGAAGTAATGCTACGCCCAAGCAAAACATATTTTTATTCTTAGGAATGTAAAAGCTGAGTTTCCTTTTGTGTATCTTTAACTTTTCTTGTTAAGCTAGAGCATATAGCATGTAGCAAACATTTTAATGATACCATGGGTAACTAACTACAAATCTGACATACAAACAAAACAAGTTTACAAAAAGGTTTTCAAATAAGAATAGCAATTCACAGTCACAAAATGTAATAATGGAGAACATAGGTTCATAGGTTGGTACTAGGCTTTCAGCCCTAGGGCCTATACAAGCCTAGCCATAACAATTCCCTGGCTATTTCTTCCCACATTATTTACTTTCCTGGACCCCTGTCTAGCAGGGCGACTGACGTGATCCCTGGGGTGAATTTCCTTTCTCCCATCCAATTGTCAAGGTTCCTCTTGAAGAGGTCCAAAGAGGCACTCTGCTTGACATGTATGGGCAATCTATTCCAGAGTCTGGGGAGTCTCTGGGTCAGGAACCTATCCCTCCAGCATGTTTTGTTTATTGTGATGACAAGGTTTAGATCCCTGGAGCGTGTAGCTCTGAGGGATTGGGATTTCTTTAAGTGTAGCATGTCCAACAGCTCTGGGTTTGACATGGCCTTGTATGTTAAGCAGAGATCGCCTCTGAGTAGACGATATGCGACAGAGTATAGCTGGAGTTTTTTAAGGCGGTCAGTGTAGGACATCTGCTTTAGGCCTGTGATTCTTTTAGTGAGGTATTTCTGAGGCCTTTCCAGTTGTTGCAGATGTCTTGAGAGGTACATACCAAATGGGGCGTTTTATTCTATAATGGGTCTAATGAGGGATGAGTACAGTGGGACAATGACCTCCTTCTTTCTGGATGAAAAGCCCTTCATGTTGAGGTGTGCCACATAAAAGGATTTCCTGACTGTTGTGGGGATGTGTTTATCGAAGGTGAGACCACTGTCCACCTGTGTCCCTAAGTCTCTTATCACACTTTCTGTGTTTAGTGTACTGCCACCTATATGGTAATTCATGGATACATGTTTTTTCCCAAAGGGGATAACAATACATTTCTTGGCATTGAGCTTGAGCCCATGGCTCTGGCACCAAGCATCTGTTTCTGTAAGGCCCTTTTGTAGAGTATCCACATCATTTGGGGATTCAATAATGGCTCCCAGTTTGCAGTCATCTGCAAACTTTGTTAGTCAGAGTCCCTTAGTGTTGACCTGTACTTCAGAGAAGTAGATGCCAAACAAGAGCGGCCCCAGGACTGAACCCTGAGGTACTCCACTTGTCACTTGTCTGGAGCTGGATTTGGAGTCGGCTACTTTTACAGTGTGGGTTCTATCAGTAAGCCATTTAGCAACCCATTGGGTGACATAGGGATTAATGCCCAACTTAGTAAGTTTATCTGTGATTCCAGAGTGGGGGATGGTGTCAAAGGCCATGGCAAGGTCTAGATAGGCTGTGTGGACCACCTTACCCTTGTCCATGGCTCTGGAGACTGATTCAAAGAAGTCAATCAGGTTCAGGAGACAAGATCGGCCCTTCACAAACCCAAACTGGGTGGGGTCCAGTGTTTGAAGGTTGCCAATGTCTTTGTTTATAAGTTCCATGATAATACGCTCCATGGCCTTGCAGATAAGGCTTGTCAGACTGATGGGACGGTAGTTTCCGGGATCCAAGGTGGATCCCCCCTTGTGGACTGGGATAACTGTAGCTCTGCGCCACTCAGTGGGCACGAAATCTGAGGTGAGGCTATGATTAAACATGACACTTAGGTGAGGTGCCAGTTCATATTGTAGTTCATGTAGTACACAACCCGGGATGTCATCTGGTCCCATGGATGCTGTATTCTTGGCTTTAGAGAGTGCGTTTTGTACCTGTGTGGCCGTTATTACTGGAATTTGGCAGTCTTCCGGTATTGAGATGGGCCATTTAGGGGGTGAGAGGGGGGTGAAGTTGGCCAGGATATTGGCAATATCCTTTGGATCAGTATATTTAATGCCATTCTGTTTTAGCTCAGAGCAGATCTGAGCATTGCCACTTAGATTCTTGACATAGTTATAGAATGCTTTGTGGTTGTCTTTGGAATCTTTGGCAATTTTATTTTCGTAACTAGCTTTGGAGGATTTTATGAGGCATCTCAGTTTCTTACTGAGGCTAGTAAGGGAGTTTTTTGCATCCTGGGATTTTCCTCTTTTCTGCAAAAGTTTCTTCCTTTTGTTGTAAAGTTTGTTTATGGCAGGGGACCACCAGATTGGCTTCCTTTTTTTGGATGAGAGCATTTTGGTTCTATTTGGGATGGCACGATTCATGCACGAGTGGATGTGCTCGTACAGTGCCTTAGTGTAGGATTCAGCAGTTGAACTTTCAGTTCCCGTCTGCATGGGTGTTATGAAGTTTGTCACTTCTGACTTGAGTAGCATGAAGTTGGCTTTGGAGAAGTTTTTATGGTGGTTTCTTTACTGGGGGTGGGGTGGGATGTGGATGTTAAGGGTGATTAGCTTATGGTCAGACCTGACTAACGAGGGGGTGACCATAGGTATGGAGCATTGATTTCCCATGTTGGTAATGACCAGGTCTAGGATATTGGAGCCCCTGGTGGGACTATGGATTAGTTGATCCAGGGCATTGGAATTTATGAATTCCAAGAACCGTTGCGCAAAGGTGTTGGGACATGAGTAGTTTTCCCAGTTAATGGCAGGGTAGTTAAAATCACCCAGTATTAGGGTGTTTGGTTCTATCTTAATATTTTCCAGTATGTTTAGAAAGGAAAACATAAAACAACGCTGGTTATTGGAAGTAACAGAAATGCAAGATCAGCATTCCCCATGCATTAGAGCTATCAGCCCTACAAATTCTGTGGAACTTGCCCATGAAGGAGGACTTACTATCCAACAAATGGTGGTGGCCCTTCTGACACTACAAAAAAAAAGAAAAAAAAAGAAAAAAAAAAAGAAAAAAAAGAGAGATTTTAAACACCACCAGTAAAAAAGTAATCAATGATAGCAGCATGTGTCTGTTTAGACACCACAAGAGACAGATTATCCCCAAAAGAAAAATACAATGTCAAAAAACAAATTCTAGTGTTATTATCTATGTGCATAGTGGATGGAAATAAAAGAGCAGAAAAGAATAAATTCTAAGGAAATCAGCAGGAATTTAAAATGATTTATGGAATGAAGAATAAAAGAGGAGAGTCTATACTTAAAGTAACGGTCTGCTTGGTTTTAAGTCCTTGATAAAACAGTCGGCATCAGAGACATACTGGCAACAATCTGCTTATCTATTTCACGCAGGAGGTCAAAAACAAATGTTTGAAAAACAGCCACCTTCCAACAAAAACAGGAAGTCTGAAATCCAGTGGTTCATGTTGCTAATTCAGTAAAAACATTAATATCTAGCAAAAGAGTACAAGAACAAGAACTTTTCAGGCAATGATGCTAATTTCCATCTGTCAAATGATGACATTTATTGTTAAAAGAAAAGAAAAAAAAAAACTTTCAACAAAATTGCTAGATCAGTGTACATATCTCTTTAAGAAACCTCCTGTGGGCATGTACTAAGCATTTTGATTACTGAGCACGTGCAGGGGCAGAGTGCCATTTTGTAGTTAGCTGTTGAAAAGTAAGAATATTTGTGTGCAAGCTCTGTATGTTAATCAGTTTGTTTATATTTATTGATGCTGTTATCCATACTGATGTGCTTCTATGTAATAAAGCATCTTAAATTAACTACCCTGTCTTGCTTGTCTTCTAAGTGTAGAGGGACAAATGACATGGTGTCAGAAGTGGCATCATAGCTCTCAACCTTCCATCTCCAAAGTGAGGAACACTGCCTCTCATAATATGGAACAAATGGCTAATGGCTTACTAACAACTTCAACCAGGAAGCTCATAGGATTGCTAAAATGTGATATTTTTTCTTACAGAATATGTCTTTTAATGAAATAATATGGTTAAGTTATATTTACCATTGATATCAACTAAAATATTGCTAACAAGTTATATTTACCATTGATATCAACTAAAATATTGCTAACACTGAATGTGTGGCAGGCCCTTTCAATGTGGAACTTGGAAGAACATGAACTTTTTAAAACCCCAAATGAGGAACGTTCCTCGAAATGAGATACACTTGAGAGGTATGAGTGGCATATCTACTATCTCTACTTTCTCTACTTTGACTTTGGGAGGCATCTAACTACTGTTAGAAACTGCATGTATAATTCCAAGAACAGGTCATAAACTAATTTCTGATGTTAAAACTTGCTCAAGCTATTTCTTATTTGCAAAATATGAAACAAAGCACACAGACCACTCTAAATGATATTAAAATAAGCTGAAATGTCTGATATTGCTAGAATCGTTCAAATTACTATGGACAATGTTTGAAATAAAGTCTGAATTGCACAAAATAAGCAAAACAACCACATTTGTGGCTAAGCATGTACATTTTTGTATTAATTAAGGCTATCTGAGTTATCAGAAGTATATGAAGTGCTCTCGTTTGTGCATTGTTACAGTAAAGTTATTTTGCAAAGTACAGTGTTTTGAAGAGTTTATTGTGCATTTGTGTGTTACTGCAAGCTACAGAGAGGCAATTTGTTCATACAAAATTACAAGGGCCATATTTTCAGTGTATTTGTGCATATTTTTGGCATGGCTGAAGGATTTTGAAAACCAGGTCCATTAGTGTTTGACAGTAATATTGATGAGAACTGAAGGGTGTTTGAGAAAGAATATGACATTTTCTTACAGGCTGCATTTTCTGATAAAAATGAGCATACAAAAGCATTTATTCTACTTAATTTAGCTGGGTCAGAAGCTATTGAAAGGGGATGTTCATTTGTGTATGCACCTGCTATCTATGCTGGAAAGGGGAAATCCATCATATTGCTGTACAGGCTGAGTCAAGGGAGGAACCTGAGTGCTTAAAACATAAATTTAGAGAAATATATGTAACCCCCAGACCAAAATTACAATGGAAAGGCACTTGTTTTACACAAGGGATCAAAAGTCTGATGAAACTTTTGCAGCATATATAACTAACCTGAGAAATAAAGCTAAAATGTGCAGATTTGGTGATTTAAGAAATTAGTTAATAAATGACAGACTTATGTGTTTTATTAAAGATGATGCTGTGAGAAAGATTTTTCTTCATGACAGTGATTTAAATTTGAATAAAGCCATTGAGATTTGTCAGATATATAAGCTCACAGAAAAGGACACAAATATGCTTACAAATGAGAATAGCTTTAGAAGTTACTGCAGTAAAGCTCACGTAGTTAGCATACAGCACTTTATTAAAAGAAACAGACCCAGGTACATGGCAGCAACTGTAGTGTCTGCCACACCCACTGGTAAACCTCAGGGCTTTCTATCAAGTTCCAGAGTTCTCACAGCCTCAGTGAAGCATAAGAGTGAGTCAGCAAACTCAAAGCATGGGCTCCAACTTAGTTTCATTGTCAACTGCCATAATTGTGATAACAGTCATGAATCTAAAAGAGAGAAGGGCTTAGCTTTTTGTCAACAATGTCACAAATGTAAAAATGGAATCACCTCAAAAGATTTTGTAAATCAAAGGCTACACATTCTTTTATTAAAAGGAAACATTTAAAAAAATGAGTTAATCAGTTAAACAGTTGCAGCCCTATGCTTTATGTTGCTGGTGTGTCAGTGCTTAATGAAACAGTCAATGCAGTTGATTTATGAGCCAAGAATGAAGTATTTTGCACTGTTTGAATAAAGGGCAAATCCATAGAGCTCAAAGTTGATACTGGCTCAAACTGCAATGTTATGTCTGCTGAAACATTTGCTAGAATATATGCTCGTGAAAGGCTTGATTTGGCAAAGTGTGCAAAACTTGTTGCATATGGTGGTGAAGAGATTCAAACCAAAGGCTCAGTAATGCTTTCATGTTGCTCTGCAGTTAGAAGTTATGACATACTATTTTGTGTGGTCAAAAGGCATGTCCAGTCATTATTAGGCCTCAGAGACTCTCTGAAAATGGGACTGCTTTCATTTAATAAGGAAGTTCACCATGTTAGCTTCAAAGACCACGGCTATGTTTGCCCAGCGTATTTTGTCTACCTATGCTGACCTTTTCAAAGACAAACTAGGCAAGCTTCCAGTTGTGTACTCCACGAAGTTAGACCTAGAGGTCAGTCCAGTTGTCAGGCCAGCCAGTAAAGTTCCAATAGCAATGCATACTAGAATCAAAGCTGAACTAGAGAAAATGGTGCAACAAGGTGTGATTTGTCCAATTAGTGAACTGACAGAATGGGTATCTTCCATGGTGGTAGCTGATAAGAAAAGCCCAGACGAAATCAGAATATGTATTGACCCATGAGATTTGAACAAGGCACTGAAAAGACCTCATCATCCAATGCACACAGTCAAAGAAGTAGCAGCTTTGATCCCAAATGCCACTTTTTTTTTTCTGCCTTAGATGCAGAGTTCATTTTGGCAAATTCAGCTTGACACAAAATCATCGTTGCTCACTACTTTCAGTAGTCTGTTTTGAAGATACAGATTACTGAGAATGCCATTTGGGATAAATTCTCAAGTGAAGTTTTTCAACGTGCAATGGAGCAAGTTTTTTTGGAGTATCCTTTTGCTATTATAGTATATGACATACTGATAGGAGGTAATGGTGAAGCAGAGCATGACAGAAACCTCAGAAAAACTCTGGAAAAGGCATGTCAAGTGAAACTTAAGCTCTATCCACAGAAATGCAAGTTCAGGCCACAAGAAGTCACTTACATTGGTCATTTATACACCAGTTCAGGCTTACGACCAGACCCTTCCATGCAAACAGCCATTCTTGAGATGCCAGATCCAGACAATGTTCAAGCCTTACAATGTTTTCTTGGCATGCTTAACTACATAGCCAAGTTCATTCCAGACCTGAGTCACATATCAGCACCACTCAGACAGCTAACATGTAAAGATGTATCTTGGTCTTGTTTAGAACAGCACCAGAGAGCATTTGATGTCCTGAAACAGAGAACTGCCAGTCCACCTACTCTCAGATACTATGACATCCACAAACCAGTTACCCTTTCATATGATGCTTCAAAATTTGGTCTTGGTGCATTCATTCTATACGGCGGTCAACCTGTTGCTTATGCATCCAGAACTCTCACCCAAGTTGAAATGCAGTATGGCTTTATTTACAATAATACACATTGAGCACTTTCGTCCACAAGTAATAGGACTTCTTCAGAACCCAAGGTTCAGGGTTTTGAAGAAGTCCTATTACCAGTGGACAAAAGTGCTCAATGTGTGTTATTGTATATATAAAGCCTTTTTGTGGCACTCAACTCTGAATACTTTCTTTCGTTTTTATTACTGGTTGGTGCTTGTGGTTTTATTGAAATGCAGTATGCTCAGATAGAGAAAGAGCTTTTGGCAATTGTGTTTGCATGTTCTAAGTTTCAATATTATGTGTATGGTAGACCTATCCAGATCAAAGCAGATCATCAACCTCTAGTCACTATCTTGAGAAAGCCTGTGCATTCAGCCCCAGACAGATTGCACTGTATGATGCTGAGATTGCAAAAGTATCATGTCAGTCTTGTCTACCAGTAAGGCAAGCTGCTTTATCTTGCTGATACATTGTCCAGATTGCCCAGAAGTACCACAGAACAGCATGGCAGTGAGAAATTTGATTTTGAAGTCATGAAGTGAGAAATTTTTCTTCCACACATCTTGATGAGCTGAGAGATCACACAGGTGCAGATCCAGTTTTACAGAAGCTCAACTACTTTCTCAAAGAAGGGTGGCCATCAAAGCAATTTAGTTTACCTCCGGAAGTGCAACCTTATTTTCCATACAGAGATGAGATTTTGTCAGACAATGGTATCATTATGAAATGTCTTAAAGTTGCTGTTCCAAAGTCCTTGCAACAAGAGTACATTACTATCTAACATCGAGGTCACCCAGGAGTAGACTCTTGCTAGAGAAGGGTGAGAGGACTAGTATTTTGGCCTTCTATGTCACACAATATTGAGTGAGAGTCCTTTCATCTTGTTCTGTATGTAATATTACAAAGCCACATCAACAGAAAGAACCACTTCAGCTAAACCAGATTCCCTAACTACCTTGGTCGACAGTAGCCACAGACATTTTCAAGTGGAATGTTCAACATTATTTGGTGTTAGTAGACTCATAGTCTAACTGGTTCGAGATTGACCTACTTCCCAGTCTAGTATCTAGTACTGTCATTACTAAGATGAAGCATCATTTTGCAGTGCATAGATTTCCACCCAAAGTTATTTCTGACAATGGCATGCAGTTTTCAAGTCAACAGTTCAAAAGATTTGCCAAAGAGTGGGACTTTACACGCGCAGCCCACAGTATCTTCAGTCAAATAGTTTGGCAGAACGCCCAGTCCAAAGTGCAAAACAGTTATTAGAAAAGTCCAAATGAGACAATAGTGACATTTTCCTGAATCTTTTAAATCTTAGAAATATTCCTTGTGATAAACATCTTGGCTCACCTGCTCAGAGACTTCAGTCAAGACAAAGCAGAACCACATTACCAATCTGTAGTCAATTGTTGATTCCATGTGTCAAGAACAACAGGTCAGTGAAAGCCAATCTGTTGAAGAAGCACCTAATCCCAAAGTCCTACTACGATAAGACCAGCAAACCACTCAATCCATTATGAGAAGGACAAGTACGGATGCAAATGTCCAAAGGTTATGATCAGATTGGAGTCATGAAGAACATCTGTCAAGAGTAGAGATTGTACATTATGGAATTACAAGGAGCAGAATTCAGGTGGAATTGGAAGCATTTGATACCGGTGTCTGAACCTGTACCACAGCATATAGCCTGTGAGAAAGGACAACTCACTCTGAGATAGTCTGTGTCCAAGTTCCAGACAAAGTTCTAGAGAACATTCCCATTCCTGTGACTAATCCTGAAGTTCCTGAGATGTTCACCGAAAACTATCCCTAATGCTAACTCCAGTCCTGATGGTTATGTCACAAGATCCAGTTGAATCTCCAGACCATGTTCCAGATATTCAGAGACTTGGACACGAACAATATGAGCAACCTGAGCATTGTGTTTGTTTTTCTGATTGTCTATATTGAAGCATGCCTAACTGTAATCTTATTTTGATAAAGGGCAATCTTTTCTTAAAGAGGGAGGATGTAGATCAGTGTACATATCTCTTTAAGAAACCTCCTGTGGGCATGTACTCAGTGTATTGATTACTGAGCAAGTGCAGAGACAGAGTGCATTTTGTAGTTATGTGTGTAGTTATGTGTTGAGATGCAAGCATGCGTATGTGTGTGTAAACTCTGTCTGTTAATCAGTTTCATACCTTTCAACTGTACATATTTTCTCAGAATGTCCAGATTTTTTACTTATATTTTTGGTCTGTTTTTCATAAAATTGTGGCCTTCTGGCAAATTAGTGGCAAATCACTGAGGACTGAAATTAGAAAATAATGACAGACCTTTTAGATTTAGACTTCATACCCTTCATAAAATTCATGCTAATGCAAAACCTGCTATTCTATCAACTTTCTAAGTTTGCAAGAGCAATATTTCAAAATTGTCCCTATTTGTACCACTTTTTTATGGCTTTGTCCAGATTCCTTACTCTAAGATATTGAGAGGTATGATCAGTTTGTTCATATTTACGGATGCTTTTATCCATCCTGATATGTTTCTATGTAATAAAGCATCTTAAACAAACTACCCTGCATTGTGATATACATGAAGGATTTCTGTAATGGTTTCTTTCTGTTCTTTGAAGACAGTGACTTAAGCTTTTATATGATCATAGATTCATAGACTTCTGATATCAACTTATTTCCTGTCAGCCATGCAGATAACTGCCAGCCATTATCCCACACTTAAACTTAGAAACAACTAAATACTCATTCTGTTGCTTCTTAACAATGCACATTAAGCAGTATATGGCACAATGATTAGCATGCTTACCTCACTGACACAAGGTAAAGTGTTTAAATCTCACCTTTTAAAGGGACCTTGACTAGGCTTAAACTGTCTCACAAGGGTATACAGCCTAGTATTGACTAATGAGCTGCATGGGGATAGAGGCAAGCATTTTAAACTCCTCATATCTACTCCAGCAGGGGAGATCATGGCAGGCATTTGAAGTCCCTCATTTGATCATACTAATGTACCCTCAAACCAATTACCCAGCTTAAGAAAAAAAAAAACTGTAACAAGCATATTTTGATTTGTATATAAAAGTAATAGGTCATCTGTGAGAGAATAGCATATTGGTGAATTTGTAGTTACATGGGTCAGCTGATAAACATCCTTTATGAAAGGGAACCACTACAAGCCACCATCCAATATGGGGTTCCTGCCTGTACTGAGGAACTTGCTAAGCAGAGTATAATCTAGGTTGTCCATTTCAGCTTGGAAGAAACTCCCTACAGTTCCAAGAGGAACTCAGTAAGATCAAATAAACTACTGGGGGTAACCTCCATGTTTTGCAGGTGCTAGGAGGATTATCAGCAGCCTATAAGTTGGTACAAAATATGTCTTTCTGGATTGTTTGTGATATATTGGGGTATTGATGCTTATCAGTTATTATTTCTTGAACACACTATTCTTAGTTTCTACTTATGATCTTTTCTGAAAGTTGAAAAAACATATTTTTGCATTTTTATCAGCAATTTAAATTTTAGAAGACTTTTCCCTACTGGAGTTGCTGAGGAATCTGTGTGTCACATTTGATTTAGTTTAATTATGTGCTGTGGTTCACACCTAAAAGTGTTGAAATTGTTTTATTGCATAATTTATGCAATCTAAGCCTTCACCACAGCAATTACTATGAACATTTCTGAAATACTTGTGCCAAATGAGGACCTATTCATTGATCCAATTGTTAAAGTAAGTAATATGTCACAGACTTTTTCAGTCAAATGTAAGATTATAGTGGCAAATCTACTACTGATCTATGTCTAGTTGTTGTTTGAAAAGTCAGACAAGTTAAATGAATTCCTAACAAGATTAGCTGTCTTACTGATTGTGAATGGAGCATTTCTATTATCTGATCTGAGTAAGGAGGAGGCAGTCAGAGTACAGCAGACTGACAAATTAGCCAGGACAACAGTGGGTATGTTTTCCTATAGTGGGATCTCTTCCCAGCTATTTCTTGTAATGTGGTCATCCTGGTTCAGTGGCTAAATAAAATCACACAGAATTAATGTGTTATCGCTGTCTAATAATTGCAGTAGTTTTATCCCTGTCTAATAATTGTAGTGGTTTTATACCTGTCTAATAATTGTAGTGGTCTCACACAGATGATACCATATTTCGGAAGGACATACTAGAGTATGATATCAGTCCAGGAAGTGGAATTTGCTGCCATCAGTATTAATCCATGTGCAGACTATTTCATTATCTGAGTTTATGGCTAAGATTTATAGAGTTAACGCAGTGCAGAGGCAAAATATCAAGGGAAGCAGCTGTGCGCAGAGTGCTGGCAATTCAAAGATACTGATTGCATGACTGAACTAAGGTGAAAAGGGCATGATATGCAATACTACTAAATGAGTGCATGATGATATGCAAATGAAACCCCTTGCAAATGGCGCTCACAGAATATGTGAAATAAAGAACCCAAGATGGTGTCCCAATTTAGAGATATATAAAATGGTGGAACTGCAAGGCCTTCCTGACTCACTCTGAACACCAAGATTTATGCTTTACATGACGGGAGTTAATTGTAACAGCAGTTGTACAGCAGCACATGTTGGCAGTCACCTTTGTAGTCAATACTAACAGTGAAGCACATTACAGCCATCTGTATCAACTGAGGAGGCAAAGGCAGCTTCTGACTTACTGCCACCTGACCGAAGAACAGAGAGTAGACCATTTCTGAGTTGACAGACATATTGTAAGGGACCTAGCTGAACTGTGTTAGCCACAAGTGGAGTCAAATAGAATGCCATTTTTAGAGACACAGACATATGTGTGACATCCACCATCTTAGTTACAGAAACCTTCCAGCTACTCTCTGGGGACATTTCAGGGATATTGCAGTTGTCAACCTCAGGAATACACACTAATTCCACAACATCATGCTACAAAAGTTGATGGAGCATATCATGATCTGCAGGACAGCAGAAGTGAGAACCAGTACCATATAAGGAGTCTATGAAATAGCTCATTTCCATGGGGTTCTGGGCACCCAGTGCTGCCCCCATGTGCTGCACCTTGCTCAGAAAGAAAGAAGTACATAAACAAGAAGAGTTTTCACTTGACAAATGGCCTATTTTGTTGTCAAGCCCAGGTATTACTTGTAACGTATTCGTAAACCACCAAAGCAGTGTGCATGATTCACATTTATGGTTCATGCCTGGACTTCCCACAGGCTCATGTCTGAGCTATACCAGCAGTCTCTGTGAGAGAAGTTCCCCAGGCTGGTATATACACACATCAGATAGACAGATGTATACACACAGGTACCAAACGTGCTGGGAGCAGGCCATATATAGCATGTTGTGTGTTGAATATTATAAGGAACAGCAGATACACCTTAGAACCCTGGTTGATGACTCTGATGGGCAGCCTTTAGACCACAAAGGAAATGGCCAATAATGTAGCCCGTGCTTAAACATGAAGCAAAGGAGAGTTGGTATACAGAGTGCTGAAGTAATGCTTCTGATGCTTAGACATCTCTGGTGGGAGACTGCAATGCAGTCTGCACATGAGAACTATGTATCCTTCAGTTTTGACCTTGGTGAGTGGATGGGTATCTGCAAATTCATCCCTGGACAAATTAATGTTCTGTTCTATAAATGAGGGGCACATGTGACAAATGGCCTCTAGACTCACTTGTTTGTTAACTCTTATGATCCAATGATCCTACAATCCCTATCACCATCCTGCACATCTACTGGCTGATTTTGAGTCATATACATATCAGAGACAATGCTGGAGTCATGATAATGCCATCTCTCACGTCACCCCGCTATGGTGGCTTTAAGCAATTGAAACAGATCTCTTGCCAACTGTTGTATGGGATGGCAAAAGAAGTAGAGAATGTGTGGGACTATCAGATGCAGGATATCTGTTATTCTCCATTGAGGCCATATGATCAGCTACTACCTCTAAAAGGCCCTCTTTATGGGTGAATGTGTGGACTTCTCCCCTTGTAGTATTGAAGAGAGTGTGAATGTGTCACTGGATCATGCCACTTGCATGTCATCATCATCTCCAGCCACAGGTGTCTTTGCTATATCCTCCATGAGTTGATCATATGAATAGTTAAAAAACATAAAACACCACTGTCAGCCCACAAACATAGGCCTACATATCCTCCTGTTGCATAATTACTGGTACACATGAAACTGATGCTCTACAGTATGTTTGAAGATGTAATCTGTTATACAAGATGTTGAATGTGCAAACTAGAAGTGCCTAAAAAGACATATGCTGGTGGACGTTAGTCAATCCCTCTCTTCAGTCATGTAGGAGTGAGGCTTACAGTGTAAGTAATACTTCTGACTGATAGACAGATTACTGTTGCCTGGCTTGTTTCCCATCTAAGCCATTCTCAAGTGCAAGAGCTCATTCCCCTGGCGCTGTCAAGCAATTCTAAAAACTCCTCAGTCTCTGTCAGATGCTTTTGGGTTGATAGTCACCCCCATTGTGTGAAAATGTCTGCAAAGTATCCTTTACTTTTCCTTTGCGTGGAGTATATTAGTAACTCGTCACCCCTTTTATAGAAGCATTCATATCCTGTACCAGTCTGTGTCAAATCTGATCCTGGTTCTCCTCATCTGCAGTTCTTTTGCCTAGGAAGGATATGCCAGGTGTATGTGGAGGGCCTACAGAAGTAATCTACTCGCCTGGTTACAGAACTTTTCATGGAATTGCTACCCTGAGCTGACCAAGCCTCTACCTGAACATCTAAAAACAAAACATGTCATCAATGGGGTATACATGTCATGCAAAGGCATGCACAAGCTGATGACCACAGGCTTTACTTCTCTGTATGGACATTGTCAACAGCTGTAGTTACTGCTATTTACAGACTCAGACCTCACATATGGCATTGTAGTCGTACCTCAACATATGTTACTAAAATCCATTACAACATATAGCAAGTAAACCCTGCATTAAATTATGTTCATGTCGTTTTCTCCCCCAGCACCACCTGACACTAATGTGTCACATTAGTCTGACAGGCTCTCAGTTAGACATACAACAAGACATGTATCTCACTCTCCCTTCTCTCTCTCTCTTTCTGACAACCACCAGAAGGTTTGCAGTTTACAAGGTGGGATGCTTATTTAATTATGTAATTTCACCTCATCCACAGAACTCAAATTCCTCTGTGTGTTAGTCACATAGTTGTAAGCAGTGTTAAACAAGATAGCAGTGGCACTTTATATCTTGTTAAGATCTGGCCACAGTGGTTATGCAAATTAATCCATATACAGCCGATGTCTGTGAATTACTTCTGGTGTACAAAACACTGCCAATACTTATGGACACAACTAAGGTCATACTGTTTAGCATGAGGAATGTGATTTTTATGTGCACACATATGGCATGTCAATGAACATGGTGCCACGATGCACCTCCAAAGTGCTACTGATATATATACTGGCACAAGCTATGCTCATACTCTTTAGCATAAGGTGCATGACTTTTATGTGCATGCATATGGCATGTCAATCAACATAGTACCATGGTGCACTTCCAAAGCAGTACCCCTGCATAAATGCACAAGCTATGCATATACTGTTTTGCATGAGTTGTGTGACTTTTATGTGCATGCATATGACATGTCAATGAACATGGTGCACTTCCAAAGCACTAACCATATATACTGGCATGAGCTATGCATATACTGTTTAACATGAGACATGTGACTTTATATGCATGCATAAGGCATGCAGATGAATGTATTACTATGGTGCACCATTACGTTGCACAATATATGATTCATAAATGTGCATTATATGCATGGAGTTACCATACTGTTTGTTGAATGCACCTACTGAGTGGCCATGAATGCACACAGTAGTGGTAAAAGCAGGGTTCCAGTATAGTGTGCCAAGTTAAGCAGGATTTTCTTGTTCTTTCTGCACAGGAAATTTAAAGTATGTCTTCAGGGCCATCATATCTCTCAACCTCATAACATAAGAAATATGGTCAAAGCCAAAACTAACAAGGGGACAAAGAACCAAAATCAGGGTGGATTCTAAATATTGCTCTTTGTTGTCCAACATTCCACAACACCAGTTCTCTACCCTCGGACTGCATGTGTCATCAGCTGTCCTCCCCATCCTGTGTTTGCATGACAAACCTGCTTATTGTTCTATTTTTTGTTTATCTACAGCTGCTACCTGCCCTTCTCACGCACTTCCACCCAAAAGCAATCTTATGTACCATTATGATTTACTTTCTTTTTTGAAAAAAAAAAAAAGAAGCTGTATCCAATAAAATAATACCTTTTTGCCCCTTATTATTCATGCCTTCTCATTACCTTTCCTTGTTTACCTCTGCTTGCTCTTTCCTTCTTTCATAACTGCCCATTTTCTTCAGTTATATGCTGAACAATACTACCACTTTGCTATGTACATCCACATTGGTCTCTTTGTTGACCGATGTGCTGAGTTGTGTTACCTTTCTTGTAGATTTAATCAACTAGTATGTAGTTATGGGCTTCTGCATTGCATGTATTGGTATGCACTGCCTCAAGCAGCCTTGAAATTGCTGACCTCACCCATGCATGTTGTAGTTCTTCACTTGGTTAATGCTACCATAGTCCACCTCCCCATGTTGTCATTGCAAATCTTCTTCACTATGCAGTCATTTTCTTCAATAAAGTTGCTAAGTCCTGCCTGCTAAGTCTATAATTAGCTCTCTAATGCTTTGCACAGTGAAATCTAGTGAATTTCTTGAATATTACTTATGACAGGTACACAACACTTGTCCATAAATCCCAGCTTGTTTTTAAAACAATGATTTATGGTTGCTGCAGGTGTGTATTTAAACTCCTCTACTTTTTGATCTCTGGCTAAAACAGCAATAGACATTAATCACAGGGATTTGGAGAACACAGATGATGAGTCCTTGAATTAGACCATTGTGGAGAAAGATTTCCATTCCTTTCCCACTGGACTATTGATCAGGGAAGCCTAAACATTCCTCATTTTGTTGTTATGGACATAAATGTTGAGCAGACCATAATTACATGGTAGCACCTTTTTTGGGTAGCATAATGATATGCCCATTCCTTTCTCTTTGCCTAGTAAAGGAATATAGTGGTCATTCCCTGGGAGGGTAGACTGCCTCTTCTGCAAAGGTGGAAAGTTATGTGTCAACTCAATCCAAGCAGAAAGGTATTGAATCCCCTGATGCTGGGACCAGTAATAAAGTTAGCTACTGCACCAATTCAGTTTATCCCCATCTAGAGGTGCTACCATTTTATCTACTTCACATTCAAAGAACAAGGAAAGAAATGTCTGTGCCATTTCTATGCCAAGGCATTCTTTGTACTGATTAACTGCTGTTTTACGTAAGTGTGTTTTAGGAGTAAAGAGTTCAAGAACCAAAATGCAGACTATTGTTAATAGTTATAATACACTGCATTTTCACACCAAACAAAACTTTTTCTAATTTTACATTATTATGGAACCTTTATAAGAGACCTGAGCAGGAGTAAATGAGTGTGCAACATTTATTTCTCCACAAACATTTTCCTGGTATTTTTAATACTGTTCTATGGGACTAGGGCAATATTCAATTCTAACTGAATTTACCATAAGATTCCTATTTTCATGTCAACGACTTCCTTCTGTCTTTGCCAAGGCTATACAGCAACTCTGCACTGGCCATGTCATAAGATTCATAGAAGCAGCAACATTTTGTCGGGTGATGTAAACCTTAAATGGCTTGAATTGACCTTCCTTTGGCTACACCAATATATGCTACCCCTGACTTACTGCCAATATTCTCTGAGTCACTCAGGACTAACTCTACCACTAGCATTCCTACACTGCTCAAATGGATTGTAACAAAACATTCCAGTGAGATGTTGTACTGTGTGACGTTTAGCTCATAATGCTGGCCTTTACCAGTTACGTCCTAAATTAGCTTTCAGCTGTTTCACAACTAAACCCCCCCCCCCATGAGTTTGCGTTTTGCAGTTACATTGCAGATCTGTATGCATCCCAGCTGTATTGCTAACATTTTCAGTATCTTCATATTTGATTCAGACTCTGAAATCATGTTCTTTAACGTGAACTGAAAATGTAGTAATATTCCTGAACAGTTATGGTAAACAATGCTTAACAGAAAGCTAAAACATACATGTATTTTAAACTTTGTTATATTATTATTATTATTACGATTATTACTGTTATTATTTTGTGCTAAGACAAGCAAAACTGCAGCTTGACAGATTAACAACTGAAGTCTGAAAAGCTGCTAGACAAAATTGACTTAGTAAATCATTAGTGGGCAGTGGTGTATTGCTGAAGAAAACAAATTGTGCAAAATTATCCTCTGAGGTAAAGATTGGAAAGCAACATATTTTAGGGTAAAACTATGGTTGTTCCACGGTGGTTGAGGGTAATACAAATTTTCTAATGATTACAACGCAAGTGTAATTTTTTTCAGAATCCATGGTTAGATGAATTAACATGCTGAGAGATTGTTATGATTTGTCCAAAAAGATTAAACTTTAACATTGAAATTAAACTGTTGCAACCCCATTACAAGACTGATGCATAAAGGAACCCAAACATTACATAAACAAACATAGCCAGAGATTTCTATAAAGTTAAATAAATCTAAGAGAGAAGTTGATAGCTGTTCCTAGAATTTGGCTGCAGACTTCTGATACATAACACTTTGTCTTATCATAATGCTGTAGTTTCCTGATACAAATCTAGTATACAGAAGATGCATTTGGAAGTTGCCAAAAATGTCATATTTTTAGAATTATCTGCATAAGTTCATGGTGACAGTCTGTTTCAAGTGCTCAGCATTTATTTTGCTTATATAATGCAATATTTAAAACATTCTATCCCACTGCTGTCAAAAATTCTACTCTAGAGCTCCATTTGATTTTATGCATGGTGTCTAGGCTTAGGGACCTTTCTAAGCAATAATTTAAGTTAAAAGGATAACAAAGACATGCATCTGGGGCGTTTCTCCCCGGGCCTCCGCTGAAAACAGGCTCTGTGGAACCTAGTCAGACATTCCCGGTCAACAAATGTTAAATAAATAAATAAATAAGGTGCAGTACATTGATTTTAAAATGAGGGGATTTGTACAAAGGTTATGGCCAAGCACTGTTACAACTTGTTATTCTATGTAATTCAAAGATCTGTGCAGTCATTATTGGGTCTCAAAGCCAGTTTGAGAATTAATCTGCTTTCTTTTACCAAGGAAGTTCATCAGATAAGCACATATCCTAGTTCCAATTTCTCCGAAGCCATTTTCTCAGATTATGCTGATGTTTTCAATGACAAACTGGCCACACTTCCAGTCATGTATTCTATGAGATTAGACCCAGAGATCAGTCCAGTGGTGAGACCTGCAAGAAAAGTTCCTATAGCCATACAGGATAGAGTCAAAGCTCAGTTGGATAAAATGGTGCAGCAAGGTGTGATTTGTCCAGTTACATGACCAACTGAATGGGCGGTTTCCATGGTAGTAGCACACAAAAAAGGCTCATATGAAATCAGAATGTGTATTGACCTAAGAGATTTGAACAAAGCGTTAAAGAGACCAAATCATCCAATACATACAGTCGAAGTAGTTGCAGCCCTAATACCAAATGCCACTGTTTTATTCTGTCTTAGATACAAAGAGTTCATTTTGGCAAGTGATACTTGATCACAAATCATCATTACTGACTACTTTCAGTACCCCATTTGTCAGATATAGATTCCTGAGGATGCCATTTAGAAAAAATTCTGCAAGTGAAGTCTTTCATCATCCAATGGAGCAAATTTTTTCAGCATATCCCTGTGCCATAATAGTAGATGATTTATTGGTCGGAGGCAATGGTGAAACAGGGCATGACAGAAATTTTAAGAGAGTTCAAGACAGTGAAGTGAATTTAAAGCTCAGACCTCTGAACTGCAAATTCAGACTACCAGAAGTTACATATATAGGTAATTTATTTACCAGCACTGGCTTGCAACCAGACCCGTCAAGCAAGCAGCCATTCTCAAGATGCCAGTGCCAGATAATGTTCAAGCTCTACAACGTTTTCTTGGCATGGTCAACTACTTAGGCAAGTTTATACCAGACTTCAGTGAGTTGACAGCACCTTTGAGAGAGTTGATGTGCAAAAATGTTACATGGTCTTGGTTAGAACAGCACCAGAAAGCATTTGATGACCGTAAGAGGAAAATTGCCACTCCACCTAAGTTAAGATACTATGATGTGAACAAACCAGTAACCCTTTTCTTGTGATGCTCCTATGTATCAAGAACTCTTACTCAAACTGACTGCAGTATGCTCAAATTGAGAAGGAACCTTTGGCAGGTGTTTGCGTGTTCCTAGTTTTATGATTAGATCTATGGACGAGCTATTCAGACTGAAACTGATCACCAACCTCTAGTTACTATTTTAAAGAAGCCTATGCATTCCACTCCAGATGGATTACAAAGAATGATGCCCAAATTGCAAAAGTACAACTTCAAAATGGTCTATACAAAAGGAAAACTTTTTATATGGCTGAGACCTTATCCAGATCACCCAGAAATACAACAGAACAGTTTCATGCAGAGAATTTTAACTTTGATGGAAGTGTGTAATTTTTCTACCACAAGACTTGATGAGCTAAGAGGTCATACAAAGACTGATCCTGTATTGCAAAAGCTCAACCACTACATTAATATTGGATGGCCATCAAAGCAATCTAATTTACCACCTGAAGTGCAAACTTATTTTCCTTACAGATATGAGATGTTGATAGAAGATGGCATTATCTTCAAAGGTCCTAAAATTGTTATTTCTGCTTGCTTACAACATGAATATAGCCAGATTTTGCATTGCGGTCACCCAGGTTCAAAATCTACCACAAGACATTTGAGAGAACTAGTATGTTGGCCTTCTCTAGCAAAAAACATTGATAAAGTATTTTCATCTTGTTCAGTATGTCATAGTACTAGATCGCATCTGCAAAAAGAACCACTTCAGCTAAGTCAAGCTCCTGACCTACCTTGGTCAACAGTAGCCACTGATATATTCAAGTGGAACAATCAGCGTTACTTGGTATTAGTAGACTCTTATTCAAACTGATTTGAGATTGATCTACTACCTAACCTAACATCCACTGCTATTACTAAGTTGAAACATCATTTCTCATTCCATGGTAGTAAACACAAATTTATTTGTACATGCAACTAGTAGTCCAGAATATCCACAGTTAAGTGGTCTAGCTGAACGTGCAGTGCAGAGTGCAACTAATTACCTGAGGTGTGAAAGTGTGACAATACCAATGTCTATTTGAATTTACTTACTCTCAGAAACATAGCCCATGACAATATACTTGGGCCACCTGCTCACCTTCTATCTAGGCAAACCAGAACAACATTGCCTATCAGTTCCAGTTTGTTGAGGCCTAAAGTTAAGAACAACACAACTATTAGATATAAACTACTCAGAAAGCCTTTTTTCCAGAAGTCCATCTATGACAAATCATGCAGACTTCTTTGTCCAAAGGTTCGGAGAAGTTTTTTTTTTACAGCTTTGGATTTTGGAGCCTTATTGTGAGCAGTTTCGCACTTGTTTCCTCTTGCTGGTGGTTTCTGCATCTCCGAACCTTTGTGCTTTATTTGGTGGTTGGTTTTGTAACATTTTTTGTTCGTTGTTTAGACTTCTTTGTCCATTGAAAGAAGGAGAGACAGTGAGGGCACAAATTTGACTGGATTGGTCAAGTTACAGATATATGTACAAGCCGATATCCTACTTCGTAGAATCTGAGGGTATGGAGTACAAGAGAAATTGCAGACATCTTCTTCCTGTATCAGAATCGACATTGCAGTATCATTCCTGTGATACAGACTCTAGATCTCAGACCGACCTAGACAATGTTCCTGTTCCAGAACGTGTCCTAACTTCTACTTCCATTTCTAATGATGTTCCTGATGTCCCAAAAGCTGAACCTTCCACAGAGACTGTCTCAGTTGCTAAAACTGATTCTAGTTTCTATATCACATGATTTGGTCGTATTTCCAGACCTAGTGTGAAATACACAGCGGCCTGGACTTAACTGTATATATGTGTATTTAGTTCTGTATAATTGCATGATCAAGAATTATTTATATTGATTGCATGTTGATTACTGTTTTAACATTGCATGACCTATTTCTTAAAGAGGGAGGATGTAGAACAGAGTGTGTGTGCTGTGTCTTTAAGAGCGCTCCAAGGACTGAACGTGCATATATAAATAGCGAGCGCATGCTATATCTAGAGCCATTTTGAGAGTGCAGCCAGAGAGTGAACATGTATAATAGCTAGTTTGTTTATAACTTTACCTAAGATAAAGTATTAAGCCTCAGTCCTGATGTGTTTGTACATAATAAAGCTGCTTGAACAGAACCCATGAAGTCTTGTCTACTGCATCCTGACTAGACAAGTGACATGTGTAACTATGGAAGCGGAAGGCAGGAAGACTGATTGGATAGTGTCAGACCATTACTGCTAGTGACTTTAAGGAGAATGTTCTACAAATTACTGCACAATTTTACAAAGTATGTTTGTCCTCTTCAGAAATTAGTTTCATTTCATATTTTTAATGTATTTCAGTATGCAATAGAAAAAAGAATTTTAATATGTATGCAAATTTTAAAATTCACTGCTGGTATAACACGTTTGTATCAGTTCTTGCTGTGCTTTCCAAGTTAGTATGGTTAAATCATAGCATTATGTTATCATTTATTACTGGAAT
>NC_056749.1:766675608-766770608 GCF_019279795.1 Protopterus annectens
CTTTGAGACTTAGGTGGTCAGTGTGTGCGCTATTCTTTTGCCTCTTAGACAGGACAAGGGCATCTTGTGCACACTTACATCTGCTGGTTAGCTCTGCAGCTGTATGTTCTCCCTCAGAATTCTCATCTTTGTGTGTATGATGGAGATGTTGGCCCTGCCTGTAGTCCAGGAATGTGTGGTCTTGGGCCTTGCTGTCCTTGTTGCAGCTGTTTCCCCAAGATGATATTGTGCGACATGGTATAGTTGGAGAATATCTGCATAGGTGTCTGGGTCATTCTGCAGGGCACACACTGAAGTGTCTAGACAGCAGCACCATGACGTCAGCATGAAAAACACACACTCTGTGATATTTCTAGTTTGTACAAGGGCATCATTGTATCCTTCTTCTATGAGTATGTGTTCCAGTGCACAGTCTGAATCATCCGGTAGGTGACCTTGTGAAATATCACCTCTAGCAAACCTTGTGTAAAGCTGTGAGGTGTGCTATGTGAGTCATGATACCTACCTGGATTGCATGCAGTATAATCCCTCGGGCATTACAGACAACCTGGCAGTTGAATAAGTGGAAACCCTTCCTGTTGATGTATGCCTTTTTCTGTTAAACAGGTGGTGCTTTTATTTCTATGTGAGTGCAGTCTATGGCTCCCAATGCTTCAGGGATGGGTACTGCAGCATAAAATTCCTGCATTGTTCTTGATCTATCATCTGATGTATGTGGAAAATAGATGTAGTCCCTTGAATGTTGTAGCATAGCATTTGGACATTTGTGAAATATTCTGGAGGCTGAGGCTTTTGACACCTCTAGTATACTCCCTGTAAGTCTCTCTAATGTACCAGTTAATATCTTTACGGTTACACATGCCTTAGTTTCTACTGGTATATGATCTCCTCAATTTCCCTTGGGTCTGAGGTAGGGGTGACAGAGGTTGCAGAGTTCTTGGAGTGTTTCCCTATTAACCTTATAATGTTGTATTATTTGAATGTTATGCACTCCAGGATATCTTACCTGAGGTCTGAACACCCTCCCTTTTACTGGATGAGGTCTATCAGTAGCATCGGCAGCCTAGATTTCAGCCTGTTGCACATACACATGCAAGAGAGAATCAGAAGGCCTTAACTTTGCTTTTTTTCCCCAAGTGTGATGGTGGCTGTATTCCTATAAGTTTTGGAGTCCATGGAAAGAACTACACCATCGCCATACAATTACTTTATAGCTTCCTGAATGGCTCAGCCATCTTGCATTGTTTATTTAACATATAATTTAGCTGATGATGCTTTCATTAGCATGCACTGCTGTTTACCTTTGTTTGGTGGCTCTACATGATGTGTTGAGCCACTTAATGACTAGAAAATGGTGCTCCATGATAGCAGCATGAAACTTAGCTGTTCAAGAATCACATCCATTTTTTTTATTTTAGTCTTGCATGCATGCACCAATTTTACTGGTCAGAGCATGTGTAGCTACTTGTCAACATGTGTGTTGTTGACATATTTTTTTGTCAATGTAATTTAGTAAAGATGGGCCTTTCAGACAGTGAAGTATTTCATGAGCTTATTGCTTCCATTCTGAAAAGAAATCTGCCATTACATATTGATATATCCGAGATGAAGAATTTCTCCAGAGACATTGTACTTTATAATGCTTTAAACAGCATATCTGTTAATCATCAAAATACAAGTCAAGACTTCAGGCTGCCATAGTACTCTTTCCCTGATTTACAGACCTGACTGGAGTATTAAATGACAAAAAGATCCAAATGTCCCTCCTTCTTTAAACATTCTCAACCTATAGCCAAAGTAATGTCCTTCTTTAAACATTCTCAGCCTATAGCCAAAGTAATGTCCTTCTTTAAACATTCTCAGCCTATAGCCAAAGTAATGTCCTTCTTTAAACATCCTCAGCCTATAGCCAAAGTAATGTCCTTCTTTAAACATTCTCAGCCTATAGCCAAAGTAATGTCCTTCTTTAAACATCCTCAGCCTATAGCCAAAGTAATGTCCTTCTTTAAACATTCTCAGCCTATAGCCAAAGTAATGTCCTTGTTTAAACTTTCTCAGCCTATAGCCAAAGTAATGTCCTTGTTTAAACATTCTCAGCCTATAGCCAAAGTAATATGCTTCTTCATATGTTACTTTAACAGTTCCTGGATTAATTTTACTTTGACTTTTAACGTCTGTCTGGCTTGCATGAATATGATGCTCATGCAGTGTACCAGACGTGAATGGGTTTACTGAACAAATACTGACTATATTTTTGACTGGTCTCTTATATGACTCTACAAAGGTCATGCAAGTAACAGCAGATTATTATCCCTACCACTGTATGAGTCTATAATGTGACACCTGCCAAGACAATTTATTTTGTGCACAATGGAAGTTGTTGAGTAAAAACTATGACAATATTCCACTATGGCTCCATGTTACAGGATGGCAAACATGCAGGCAAAGTTACTTTGGTTTAACAATCACTTGAAAGGAATTTTGATGTTTCTCCTTAAGTCTACTTGCAACCAGTTATACTGCGATGAAAGTCCAGCCCTTAATATTTAGTCTCACGCAAATGAAATAAGCAAAGTCCGATATTCACACTAACTATTAACACAGGTGTTGAAAGAGTAACAGAAAACAGAGGGATGGAGGGGAGATAGGTTAAATACAGCTAAAGGCGTGTGTGTGTACATATATATATATATATATATATATATATATATATATATATATATATATATATATATTGGCTAATTTCCCCTTCTGCTATCTAATAAAAGTAATTTAGTGCAAAACAGGCACAGAAGGCATCCTAGATTAGAAATTAAATTTAAGTAAAGATAATTGCTTTCTGTATCATTTCCTTTTAGAATAACTGCTAAGGTTACCACTTGTTACCTACATTTTATGGACAAGAAATACAGAGGACTAGTCAAAACACTGCTAGTTTACATCTATCTATCTATCTATCTATCTATCTATCTATCTATCTATCTATCTATCTATCTATCTATCTAATCTATTTCAAAGTTTTTAGGTTCTAAATGAAATTGTTAAAAAATTATTGCAATTGTGTATAGCTGTCATTATTCCTTCTGCCTATATCTAAGCACATAATACCAAAGTGTACTTAACCATGTGACCATAATACTTGGCTCACAATATAAAATGAAAAGACCATGAATGTAAACTCCAAAATTGCAAAAGGGGACATATTTAAACAGTTATTTTTTTTGCGGGGGTGGGGGGGGGGGACTCTGGATTCCACATCTGGGAATATTTTTTTCTTCACCCTCATTACATCTGTATACACTCTGTCTATGATCACTGTACTTTGGGAGGGGACTCAGAGCAGTTGTTTTAAAAATACTCACTTTGCCAAGTATAGTTATTTGTAGCCATTTACAATGATTGTCTTAAGAAATTAGAAGAATACCCTCATATCATAATCACTGTATCAACACAAATACTATATGCATAGCTAATAGCTATATCTTTCTGATTTTCTACATACCTTAGATGTAATATATTAGATTACTTTTTCCTTCTCTTCCTATCTTGTAATCAGTGTATATAAGAATATATTGCACAGTTTGAATAGTAAACTTCACAATGAATATAATCTGTTTTCAGTAAACTTTCTTTTCATCACCTAAATTATGACTGAAAAGTTTGCTTATCAGTTCATCTACCGATATAACAAATGAAAAGCAAAGAAAATGGAATGAAATTAAAGCCTAAATATTAAAAATTAAACATTGATGCATATTGATTTACTGATCATTATATGTTGCCAGTAGATAGAACTGATTATTCACTAGAGGAATATAATGGTGTACTATTCACAATGATATATATCTGCAAATGTACCTATTAATGTATTCATGAACTATTTAGGACAAGTTGTTTTGCAGCCATTTTTTAATCATTAATGAAACTACTCATAATTTCCAGATGGTATCAGTGATGAAATGCCCTGCCCAAACAGCCATGGCTCTGTTATGGGATATGATCACAATTTATAGTGTCATAGACTCAGGTACCCCCTTCTCCACGTGGATTTCTACAGTCCACAGTACAGTTCATAAAATCATAAAAATTGAGCAAACACTTAATTGCCATTCTCATGTCACTAGATAACCAGAGAAACCTATCGGGGTTAATTTATTTGTTTATTCTTTTATAGGTTTACTGTCATTTGTTTACTGGGAAAGTCTGAGAGGGCACAAGTCCCATTTCTGCAGAAGGGTTAGGGAGAAAAGCTCCAAATAACATACATATTTACAATGAGCAACAATAAAAATTAAACATTTTAAGTATTACTATGGAGGAGTTATCCAGACAAATAGTAAAGACATTTATAAATTTTAGAAGATATATTACTTCACATAAATCAAAGACATGTTAACATGTAGTAGACGGAGATAAAAAAGCAATGATAACGTACACAGGTTCAGTAAATGTATACTGACATTAATGAGGTAGGATATCAGGATAACGCACACAAGTTCAGTATATGTATAATGACATTAATGAGGTAGGATATCACTAGAGCGATGATAATGCACACAGGATCAGTATATGAATAGTGACATTAAATATGTAGGGTGCCTCTAGAGCGATGATAATGCACACAGGTTCAGTATATGTATATTGACATTAGTTAGGTAGGATATTACTAGAGCGATGATAATGCACAGAGGTTCAGTATATGTATGCTGTTATTAATGAGGTATGATTTCTCAAGAGCGATGATAATGCACACATATTCAGTATATGTGTACTGACATTAATGAGGTAGGCTATCACTAGAGAGATAACGCACACAGGTTCAGTGTATGTGTACTGACATTAATGAGGTAGGCTATAACTAGAGAGATGATAACGCACACAGGTTCCATATATGTGCACTGACATTAGTAAGGTAGGCTATCACTACAGCGATGATTGCGCACACAGGTTCAGTATATGTATACTGACATCAATGAGGTAGGATATCAGTAGAGCGATGATAACGCAGACAGGTACGGTATATGTAAACTGACATTTATGAGGTAGGATACCACTAGAGCGATGACAACGCACACAGATTCAGTATATGTATACGGACATTAACGAGGAAGAAAATTACTAGAGCAATGACAATGCACACAGCTTCAGTAAATGTATACTGACATTAATGAGGTAGGATGTCACTATAGCAATGATAATGCACACAGGTTCAGTATATGTATACTGACATCAGTGAGGTAGGATATCACTAGAGTGAAGATAACACACACAGGTTCAGTATATGTACACTTACATTAATGAGGTAGGATGTCAGTAGAGTGACGATAATGCACACAGGTTCAGTATATGTATACTGACATTAACGAGGTAGGATATAACTAGAGCGATTCTAACTCACACAGGTTCTGTATATGTAAACTGACATTAATGAGGTAGGCTTTCACTAGAGTGATGATTACGCATACAGGTTCAGTATATGTATTATGACATTAATGAGGTAGGATATCACTAGAGTGGTGATAACGCACAAAGGATCAGTATATGTATACTGACTTTAATGAGGTAGGATATCACTAAAGCGATAATAAGGCACACAGGTTCAGTATATGTATACTGACGTTAATGAGGTAGGATATCACTTGAGCAATTAGAAGGCACACAGGTTTAGTATATGTATATGGAAATTAATGAGGTAGGATACCAGTAGAGCAATGATAACGCACACAAGCTCATTATATGTATACTGACATTAATGAGGTAAGATATCACTAGAGCGATGATAACACACACAGGTGCAGTATACGTATACTGACATTAATGAGGTAGCAATTCACCAGAGCGATGATAACGCACACAGTTTCAGTATATGTATACTGACATTAATGAAGTAGGATATCACTAGAGCGATGATAACTCACACAGATTCAGTATATGTAAACTGACATCAATGAGATAAGATACCACTTGAGCGATGACAATGTACATAGATTCAGTATATGTATACTGACATTAATGAGGTAAGATATCACTAAAGCAATGATAATGCAGACAGGTTCAGTATATGTAAACTGACATTAATGAGGTAGGATACCACTAGAGCGATGACAATGCACACAGGTTCAGTATGTGTATAATGACATTAATGAGGTAGGATATCAGGATAATGCACAGGTTCAGTATATGTATACTGACATTAATGAGGTAGGATGTCACTATAGCAATGATAATGCACACAGGTTCAGTATATGTATACTGACATCAGTGAGGTAGGATATCACTAGAGCGAAGATATCACACACAGGTTCAGTATATGTACACTTACATTAATGAGGTAGGATGTCAGTAGAGTGACGATAATGCACACAGGTTCAGTATATGTATACTGACATTAACGAGGTAGGATATAACTAGAGCGATTATAACTCACACAGGTTCTGTATATGTAAACTGACATTAATGAGGTAGGCTTTCACTAGAGTGATGATTACGCATACAGGTTCAGTATATGTATTATGACATTAATGAGGTAGGATATCACTAGAGTGGTGATAACGCACACAGGTTCAGTATATGTATACTGACTTTAATGAGGTAGGATATCACTAAAGCGATAATAAGGCACACAGGTTCAGTATATGTATACCGACGTTAATGAGGTAGGATATCACTTGAGCGATTAGAAGGCACACAGGTTTAGTATATGTATATGGAAATTAATGAGGTAGGATACCAGTAGAGCAATGATAATGCACACAGGCTCATTATATGTATACTGACATTAATGAGGTAAGATATCACTAGAGCGATGATAACACACACAGGTGCAGTATACGAATACTGACATTAATGAGGTAGCAATTCACCAGAGCGATGATAACGCACACAGTTTCAGTATATGTATACTGACATTAATGAAGTAGGATATCACTAGAGCGATGATAACTCACACAGATTCAGTATATGTAAACTGACATCAATGAGATAAGATACCACTTGAGCGATGACAATGTACATAGATTCAGTATATGTATACTGACATTAATGAGGTAAGATATCACTAAAGCAATGATAATGCACACAGGTTCAGTATATGTAAACTGACATTAATGAGGTAGGATACCACTAGAGCGATGACAATGCACACAGGTTCAGTATGTGTATAATGACATTAATGAGGTAGGATATCAGGATAATGCACAGGTTCAGTATATGTATACTGACATTAATGAGGTAGGATGTCCCTAGAGCGATGATAATACACACAGGTTCAGTATATGTATACTGCTATTAATGAGGTAGGATATCACTAGAGTGATGATAACGCACACAGGTTCAGTTTATGTATACCGACATTAAAAAGAGGTAGGATGTCTCTAGAGCAATGATAATGCACACACATTCAGTATTTGTGTACTGATGTCAATGAGGTAGGCTATCACTAGAGCGATGATAACACACACAGGTTCAGTATATGTATACTGACATTAATGAGGCAGGATACTTCTACAGCGATGACAATGCACACAGGTTCAGTATATGTACGCTGATATTAACAAGGTAAGATATCACTCGAGTGATGAGAAGGCACACAGGTTCAGTAAATGTATTCTGACATTAATGAGGTAGGCTATCACTAAAGCGATGATAAGGCACACAGGTTCCCTATATGTGTACTGACATTAATGAGGTAGGCTATTACTAGAGTGATAATTACACACACAGGTTCAGTATATGTATACTGACATTAATGAGGTAGGATATCAGTAGAGCGATGATAACGCACACAGGTTCAGTATACGGATACTGACATTAATGAGGTAGGATATCACTAGAGCAATGATAACACACACAGGCTCAGTATGTGTATACTGACGTTAATGAGGTAAGATATCACTAGAGCGATAATGCACACAGGTTCAGTATATGTGTACTGATATTAATGAGGTAGGATATCAGTAGAGTGATGATAACTCACACAGGTTCAGTATATGTAAACTGACATCAATGAGATAAGATACCACTTGAGCAATGACAATGCACATAGATCCAGTATATGTATACTGACATTAATGAGGTAAGATATCACTAGAGCAATGATAATGCACACAGGTTCAGTATATGTAAACTGACATCAATGAGGTAGGATACCACTAGAGTGATGGCAATGCACACAGATTCAGTATATGTATACTGACATCAACGAGGTAGTACATCACTGGAGCGATGACAATGTACACAGGTTCAGTAAATGTGTACTGACATTAATGAGGTAGGATGTCACTAGACCGATGATAATGCACACAGGTTCAGTATATCTATACTGACATTAATGAGGTATTTTATCACTAGAGCGATGATAATGCACACAGGTTCATTATATGTGTACTGACATTAACGAGGTAGACTATCTCTAAAGCGTTGATAAGGATCACAGGTTCCATATACGTGTACTGACATTAATAAGGTAGGCTATTACTAGTGTGATAATTACACACAGGTTCAGTATATGTATACTGACATTAATGACGTAAGATATTAGTAGAGCGATGATAACTCACACAGATTCAGTATATGTAAACTGACATTATTGAGATAGGATACCACTAAAGCGATGACAATGCACACAGATTCAGTATATGTATACTGACATTAATGAGGTAGGATATCACTAAAGCAATGATAATGCACACAGGTTCAGTATATGTATGCTGCCATTAATGAGGTAGAATGTCTCTAGAGCTATGATAATGTACATAGGTTCAGTATATGTACACTGACATTAATGAGGTAGGATGTCAGTAGACCGATGATAATGCACACAGGTTCAGTATATGTATGCTGACAATAATGAGGTAAGGCATCACTAGAGCGATGATAATGCACACAGGTGCAGTATTTGTATACTGGCATTAATGAGGTAGCAATTCACTAGAGCGATGATAACGCACACAAGTTCAGTATATGTATACTGACATTAATGAGGTAGGATATCACTAGAGTGATGATAACACACACAGGTTCAGTATATGTATAGTGACATTAAGGAGGTAAGATATCACTAGAGCGATGATAATGCACACAGGTGCAGTATTTGTATACTGGCATTAATGAGGTAGCAATTCACTAGAGCGATGATAACGCATACTAGTTCAGTATATGTATACTGACATTAAGGAGGTAAGATATCACTTGAGCGATGATAACGCACACAGGTACAGTATTTGTATACTGACATTTATGAGGTAGGATATCTCAAGAGTGTTGATAATGCACAAAGGTTCAGTATATGTATACTGACATTAATGAGGTAGGATATCACAACAGCGTTGATAACACACACAGGTTCAGTATATGTATACTGACATTAATGAGGTAGGATATCACTAGAGCGATGATAACGCACAAAGGTTCAGTATATGTATACTGACATTAATGAGGTAAGATATCACTAGAGCAATGTTAACACACACAGGTACAGTATTTGTATACTGACATTTATGAGGTAGGATATCACAAGAGCGTTGATAACATGCACAGGTTCAGTAAATCTATACTGACATTAATCAGTTAAGATATCAGTGGAGCGATGATAATGCACACAGGTTCAGTATGCGAATACTGAAATTAATGAGGTAGGATATTACAAGAGCGATGATAATGTACACAGTTTCAGTATATGTACACTAACATTAATGAGGTAGGATATCACTAGAGCAATGATAACGCACACAGGTTTAGTATATGTATACTGACATTAATGAGGTAAGATATCACTAAAGCAATGATAACGCACACAGGTACAGTATTTGTATACTGACATTTATGAGGTAGGATATCACAAGAGCGTTGATAACATGCAGAGGTTCAGCATATGTATACTGACATTAACAAGGAAAGATATCACTAAAGCAATGATAATGCACACAAGTTCAGTATATGTAAACTGACATTAATGAGGCAGGATACCACTAGAGCGATGATAACGCACACAGGTTCAGTATATGTATAGTGACATTAATGAGGTAGGATTTCAGGATAATGCACAGGTTCAGTATATGTATACCAACATTAATGAGGTAGGATGTCTCTAGAGCGATGATAACAAACACAGGTTCAGTATATGTATACCGACATTAATTAGATAGGATATCACTAGAGTGATAATAATGCACACAGTTTCAGTATATGTATACTGCCTTAATGAGGTAGGTTGTCAGTAGAGTGATGATAACGCACACAGGCTCAGTATATGTATACTTACATTAATGAGGTAGGATATCACTAGAGCGATGATAACAAACAAAGGTTAAGTATATGTATACCGACATTAATTAGATAGGATATCACTAGAGTGATAATAATGCACACAGTTTCAGTATATGTATACTGCATTAATGAGGTAGGTTGTCAGTAGAGTGATGATAATGCACACAGGTTCAGTATATGTATACTGACATTAATGAGGTAGGATAAACTAGAGTGAAGATAATGCACACAGGTTCAGTATATGTATACTGACATTAAAGAGGTAGGATGTCTCTAGAGCGATGATAACGCACACACATTCAGTATTTGTGTACTGACATTAATGAGGTAGGCTATGACTAGACCGATGATAAAACACACAGGTTCAGTATATGTATGCTGACATTAATGAGGTAGGATATCACTAGAGCAATGATAACACACACAGGTTCAGTATACGTATACTGGTATTAATTAGGTAGGATGTCACTACAGCGATGATAATGCACACAGGTTCAGTATATGTATACTGACATTAATGAGGTAGCAATTCACTAGAGAGATGATAATGCACACAAGTTCTGTATATGTATACTGACATTAATGAGGTAGGCTATCACTAGAGCAATGATAACAAACACAGGTTCAGTATACGTATACTAACATTAATGAGGTAGGATACCACTAGAGCGATGACAATGCACACAGGTTCAGTATGTGTATAATGACATTAATGAGGTAGGATATCAGGATAATGCACAGGTTCAGTATATGTATACTGACATTAATGAGGTAGGATGTCCCTAGAGCGATGATAACACACACAGGTTCAGTATATGTATACTGCTATTAATGAGGTAGGATATCACTAGAGTGATGATAACGCACACAGGTTCAGTTTATGTATACCGACATTAAAAAGAGGTAGGATGTCTCTAGAGCAATGATAATGCACACACATTCAGTATTTGTGTACTGATGTCAATGAGGTAGGCTATCACTAGAGCGATGATAACACACACAGGTTCAGTATATGTATACTGACATTAATGAGGCAGGATACTTCTACAGCTATGACAACGCACACAGGTTCAGTATATGCACGCTGATATTAACAAGGTAAGATATCACTCGAGTGATGAGAAGGCACACAGGTTCAGTAAATGTATTCTGACATTAATGAGGTAGGCTATCACTAAAGCGATGATAAGGCACACAGGTTCCCTATATGTGTACTGACATTAATGAGGTAGGCTATTACTAGAGTGATAATTACACACACAGGTTCAGTATATGTATACTGACATTAATGAGGTAGGATATCAGTAGAGCGATGATAACGCACACAGGTTCAGTATACGGATACTGACATTAATGAGGTAGGATATCACTAGAGCAATGATAACACACACAGGCTCAGTATGTGTATACTGACATTAATGAGGTAAGATATCACTAGAGCGATAATGCACACAGGTTCAGTATATGTGTACTGACATTAATGAGGTAGGATATCAGTAGAGCGATGATAACTCACACAGGTTCAGTATATGTAAACTGACATCAATGAGATAAGATACCACTTGAGCAATGACAATGTACATAGATCCAGTATATGTATACTGACATTAATGAGGTAAGATATCACTAGAGCAATGATAATGCACACAGGTTCAGTATATGTAAACTGACATCAATGAGGTAGGATACCACTAGAGTGATGGCAATTCACACAGATTCAGTATATGTATACTGACATCAACGAGGTAGTACATCACTGGAGCGATGACAATGTACACAGGTTCAGTAAATGTGTACTGACATTAATGAGGTAGGATGTCACTAGACCGATGATAATGCACACAGGTTCAGTATATCTATACTGACATTAATGAGGTATTTTATCACTAGAGCGATGATAATGCACACAGGTTCATTATATGTGTACTGACATTAATGAGGTAGACCATCTCTAAAGCGTTGATAAGGAACACAGGTTCCATATACGTGTACTGACATTAATAAGGTAGGCTATTACTAGAGTGATAATTACACACACAGGTTCAGTATATGTATACTGACATTAATGACGTAAGATATTAGTAGAGCGATGATAACTCACACAGATTCAGTATATGTAAACTGACATTATTGAGATAGGATACCACTAAAGCGATGACAATGCACACAGATTCAGTATATGTATACTGACATTAATGAGGTAGGATATCACTAAAGCGATGATAACGCACACAGGTTCAGTATATGTATGCTGCCATTAATGAGGTAGAATGTCTCTAGAGCTATGATAATGTACACAGGTTCAGTATATGTATGCTGACAATAATGAGGTAAGATGTCACTAGAGCGATGATAATGCACACAGGTTCAATATATGTATACTGACATTAATGAGGAAAGATATCACTAGAGAGATGATAACGCAAGCAGGTTCAGTATATGTATACTGGCATTAATGAGGTAAGATATCACTAGAGCGATGATAATGCACACAGGTGCAGTATTTGTATACTGGCATTAATGAGGTAGCAATTCACTAGAGCGATGATAACGCATACTAGTTCAGTATATGTATACTAACATTAAGGAGGTAAGATATCACTAGAGCGATGATAACGCACACAGGTACAGTATTTGTATACTGACATTTATGAGGTAGGATATCTCAAGAGTGTTGATAATGCACAAAGGTTCAGTATATGTATACTGACATTAATGAGGTAGGATATCACTAGAGCAATGATAACGCACACAGGTACAGTATTTGTATACTGACATTTATGAGGTAGGATATCACAACAGCGTTGATAACACACACAGGTTCAGTATATGTATACTGACATTAATGAGGTAGGATATCACTAGAGTGATGATAACGCACAAAGGTTCAGTATATGTATACTGACATTAATGAGGTAAGATATCACTAGAGCAATGTTAACGCACACAGGTACAGTATTTGTATACTGACAATTATGAGGTAGGATATCACAAGAGCATTGATAACATACACAGGTTCAGTATATCTATACTGACATTAATCAGTTAAGATATCAGTAGAGCGTTGATAACACAGACAGGTTCAGTATATGTATACTGACATTAATGAGGTAGGATATCACTAAAGCGATGATAACGCACAAAGGTTCAGTATATGTATACTGACATTAATGAGGTAAGATATCACTAGAGCAATGTTAACACACACAGGTACAGTATTTGTATACTGACATTTATGAGGTAGGATATCACAAGAGCGTTGATAACATGCACAGGTTCAGTAAATCTATACTGACATTAATCAGTTAAGATATCAGTGGAGCGATGATAATGCACACAGGTTCAGTATGCGAATACTGAAATTAATGAGGTAGGATATTACAAGAGCGATGATAATGTACACAGTTTCAGTATATGTATACTAACATTAATGAGGTAGGATATCACTAGAGCGATGATAACGCACACAGGTTTAGTATATGTATACTGACATTAATGAGGAAAGATATCACTAAAGCGATGATAACGCACACAGGTACAGTATTTGTATACTGACATTTATGAGGTAGGATATCACAAGAGCGTTGATAACATGCAGAGGTTCAGTACATGTATACTGACATTAACAAGGTAAGATATCACTAAAGCAATGATAATGCACACAAGTTCAGTATATGTAAACTGACATTAATGAGGCAGGATACCACTAGAGCGATGATAACGCACACAGGTTCAGTATATGTATAGTGACATTAATGAGGTAGGATATCAGGATAATGCACAGGTTCAGTATATGTATACCAACATTAATGAGGTAGGATGTCTCTAGAGCGATGATAACAAACACAGGTTCAGTATATGTATACCGACATTAATTAGATAGGATATCACTAGAGTGATAATAATGCACACAGTTTCAGTATATGTATACTGCATTAATGAGGTAGGTTGTCAGTAGAGTGATGACGCACACAGGCTCAGTATATGTATACTTACATTAATGAGGTAGGATATCACTAGAGCGATGATAACAAACAAAGGTTAAGTATATGTATACCGACATTAATTAGATAGGATATCACTAAAGTGATAATAATGCACACAGTTTCAGTATATGTATACTGCATTAATGAGGTAGGTTGTCAGTAGAGTGATGATAATGCACACAGGTTCAGTATATGTATACTGACATTAATGAGGTAGGATAAACTAGAGTGAAGATAATGCACACAGGTTCAGTATATGTATACTGACATTAAAGAGGTAGGATGTCTCTAGAGCGATGATAACGCACACACATTCAGTATTTGTGTACTGACATTAATGAGGTACGCTATGACTAGACCGATGATAACACACACAGGTTCAGTATATGTATGCTGACATTAATGAGGTAGGATATCACTAGAGCAATGATAACACACACAGGTTCAGTATACGTATACTGGTATTAATTAGGTAGGATGTCACTACAGCGATGATAATGCACACAGGTTCAGTATATGTATACTGACATTAATGAGGTAGCAATTCACTAGAGCGATGATAATGCACACAAGTTCAGTATATGTATACTGACATTAATGAGGTAGGCTATCACTAGAGCAATGATAACAAACGCAGGTTCAGTATACGTATACTGACATTAATGAGGTAGGATACCACTAGAGCGATGACAATGCACACAGGTTCAGTATGTGTATAATGACATTAATGAGGTAGGATATCAGGATAATGCACAGGTTCAGTATATGTATACTGACATTAATGAGGTAGGATGTCCCTAGAGCGATGATAACACACACAGGTTCAGTATATGTATACTGCTATTAATGAGGTAGGATATCACTAGAGTGATGATAATGCACACAGGTTCAGTTTATGTATACCGACATTAAAAAGAGGTAGGATGTCTCTAGAGCAATGATAATGCACACACATTCAGTATTTGTGTACTGATGTCAATGAGGTAGGCTATCACTAGAGCGATGATAACACACACAGGTTCAGTATATGTATACCGACATTAATGAGGCAGGATACTTCTACAGTGATGACAACGCACACAGGTTCAGTATATGTACGCTGATATTAACAAGGTAAGATATCACTCGAGTGATGAGAAGGCACACAGGTTCAATAAATGTATTCTGACATTAATGAGGTAGGCTATCACTAAAGCGATGATAAGGCACACAGGTTCTCTATATGTGTACTGACATTAATGAGGTAGGCTATTACTAGAGTGATAATTACACACACAGGTTCAGTATATGTATACTGACATTAATGAGGTAGGATATCAGTAGAGCGATGATAACGCACACAGGTTCAGTATACGGATACTGACATTAATGAGGTAGGATATCACTAGAGCAATGATAACACACACAGGCTCAGTATGTGTATACTGACGTTAATGAGGTAAGATATCACTAGAGCGATAATGCACACAGGTTCAGTATATGTGTACTGACATTAATGAGGTAGGATATCACAAGAGCATTGATAACATGCAGAGGTTCAGTATATGTATACTGACATTAACAAGGTAAGATATCACTAAAGCAATGATAATGCACACAAGTTCAGTATATGTAAACTGACATTAATGAGGCAGGATACCACTAGAGCGATGATAACGCACACAGGTTCAGTATATGTATAGTGACATTAATGAGGTAGGATATCAGGATAATGCACAGGTTCAGTATATGTATACCAACATTAATGAGGTAGGATGTCTCTAGAGCGATGATAACAAACACAGGTTCAGTATATGTATACCGACATTAATTAGATAGGATATCACTAGAGTGATAATAATGCACACAGATTCAGTATATGTATACTGCATTAATGAGGTAGGTTGTCAGTAGAGTGATGATAACGCACACAGGCTCAGTATATGTATACTTACATTAATGAGGTAGGATATCACTAGAGCGATGATAACAAACAAAGGTTAAGTATATGTATACCGACATTAATTAGATAGGATATCACTAGAGTGATAATAATGCACACAGTTTCAGTATATGTATACTGCATTAATGAGGTAGGTTGTCAGTAGAGTGATGATAATGCACACAGGTTCAGTATATGTATACTGACATTAATGAGGTAGGATAAACTAGAGTGAAGATAATGCACACAGGTTCAGTATATGTATACTGACATTAAAGAGGTAGGATGTCTCTAGAGCGATGATAACGCACACACATTCAGTATTTGTGTACTGACATTAATGAGGTACGCTATGACTAGACCGATGATAACACACACAGGTTCAGTATATGTATGCTGACATTAATGAGGTAGGATATCACTAGAGCAATGATAACACACACAGGTTCGGTATATGTATACTGGTATTAATTAGGTAGGATGTCACTACAGCGATGATAATGCACACAGGTTCAGTATATGTATACTGACATTAATGAGGTAGCAATTCACTAGAGCGATGATAATGCACACAAGTTCAGTATAAGTATACTGACATTAATGAGGTAGGCTATCACTAGAGCAATGATAACAAACACAGGTTCAGTATACGTATACTGACATTAATGAGGTAGGATACCACTAGAGCGATGACAATGCACACAGGTTCAGTATGTGTATAATGACATTAATGAGGTAGGATATCAGGATAATGCACAGGTTCAGTATATGTATACTGACATTAATGAGGTAGGATGTCCCTAGAGCGATGATAACACACACACAGGTTCAGTATATGTATACTGCTATTAATGAGGTAGGATATCACTAGAGTGATGATAACGCACACAGGTTCAGTTTATGTATACCGACATTAAAAAGAGGTAGGATGTCTCTAGAGCAATGATAATGCACACACATTCAGTATTTGTGTACTGATGTCAATGAGGTAGGCTATCACTAGAGCGATGATAACACACACAGGTTCAGTATATGTATACTGACATTAATGAGGCAGGATACTTCTACAGTGATGACAACGCACACAGGTTCAGTATATGTATACTGACATTAATGAGGTAGCAATTCACTAGAGCGATGATAATGCACACAAGTTCAGTATAAGTATACTGACATTAATGAGGTAGGCTATCACTAGAGCAATGATAACACACAGGTTCAGTATATGTATACTGACATTAATGAGGTAGGATACCACTAGAGCGATGACAATGCACACAGGTTCAGTATGTGTATAATGACATTAATGAGGTAGGATATCAGGATAATGCACAGGTTCAGTATATGTATACTGACATTAATGAGGTAGGATGTCCCTAGAGCGATGATAACACACACAGGTTCAGTATATGTATACTGACATTAATGAGGTAGGATATCACTAGAGTGATGATAATGCACACAGGTTCAGTTTATGTATACCGACATTAATGAGGTAGGATGTCTCTAGAGCAATGATAATGCACACAGGTTCAGTATTTGTGTACTGATGTCAATGAGGTAGGCTATCACTAGAGCGATGATAACACACACAGGTTCAGTATATGTATACCGACATTAATGAGAGGATACTTCTACAGTGATGACAACACACAGGTTCAGTATATGTATACTGACATTAACAAGGTAAGATATCACTAGGTGATGAGAAGGCACACAGGTTCAGTAAATGTATTCTGACATTAATGAGGTAGGCTATCACTAGAGCGATGATAAGGCACACAGGTTCTCTATATGTGTACTGACATTAATGAGGTAGGCTATTACTAGAGTGATAATTACACACAGGTTCAGTATATGTATACTGACATTAATGAGGTAGGATATCAGTAGAGCGATGATAACGCACACAGGTTCAGTATACGGATACTGACATTAATGAGGTAGGATATCACTAGAGCAATGATAACACACACAGGCTCAGTATGTGTATACTGACGTTAATGAGGTAAGATATCACTAGAGCGATAATGCACACAGGTTCAGTATATGTGTACTGACATTAATGAGGTAGGATATCACAAGAGCATTGATAACATGCAGAGGTTCAGTATATGTATACTGACATTAACAAGGTAAGATATCACTAAAGCAATGATAATGCACACAAGTTCAGTATATGTAAACTGACATTAATGAGGCAGGATACCACTAGAGCGATGATAACGCACACAGGTTCAGTATATGTATAGTGACATTAATGAGGTAGGATATCAGGATAATGCACAGGTTCAGTATATGTATACCAACATTAATGAGGTAGGATGTCTCTAGAGCGATGATAACAAACACAGGTTCAGTATATGTATACCGACATTAATTAGATAGGATATCACTAGAGTGATAATAATGCACACAGTTTCAGTATATGTATACTGCCTTAATGAGGTAGGTTGTCAGTAGAGTGATGATAATGCACACAGGCTCAGTATATGTATACTTACATTAATGAGGTAGGATATCACTAGAGCGATGATAACAAACAAAGGTTAAGTATATGTATACCGACATTAATTAGATAGGATATCACTAGAGTGATAATAATGCACACAGTTTCAGTATATGTATACTACATTAATGAGGTAGGTTGTCAGTAGAGTGATGATAATGCACACAGGTTCAGTATATGTATACTGACATTAATGAGGTAGGATAAACTAGAGTGAAGATAATGCACACAGGTTCAGTATATGTATACTGACATTAAAGAGGTAGGATGTCTCTAGAGCGATGATAACGCACACACATTCAGTATTTGTGTACTGACATTAATGAGGTACGCTATGACTAGACCGATGATAACACACACAGGTTCAGTATATGTATGCTGACATTAATGAGGTAGGATATCACTAGAGCAATGATAACACACACAGGTTCAGTATACGTATACTGGTATTAATTAGGTAGGATGTCACTACAGCGATGATAATGCACACAGGTTCAGTATATGTATACTGACATTAATGAGGTAGCAATTCACTAGAGCGATGATAATGCACACAAGTTCAGTATAAGTATACTGACATTAATGAGGTAGGCTATCACTAGAGCAATGATAACAAACACAGGTTCAGTATACGTATACTGACATTAATGAGGTAGGATACCACTAGAGCGATGACAATGCACACAGGTTCAGTATGTGTATAATGACATTAATGAGGTAGGATATCAGGATAATGCACAGGTTCAGTATATGTATACTGACATTAATGAGGTAGGATGTCCCTAGAGCGATGATAACACACACAGGTTCAGTATATGTATACTGCTATTAATGAGGTAGGATATCACTAGAGTGATGATAACGCACACAGGTTCAGTTTATGTATACCGACATTAAAAAGAGGTAGGATGTCTCTAGAGCAATGATAATGCACACACATTCAGTATTTGTGTACTGATGTCAATGAGGTAGGCTATCACTAGAGCGATGATAACACACACAGGTTCAGTATATGTATACTGACATTAATGAGGCAGGATACTTCTACAGTGATGACAACGCACACAGGTTCAGTATATGTACGCTGATATTAACAAGGTAAGATATCACTCGAGTGATGAGAAGGCACACAGGTTCAGTAAATGTATTCTGACATTAATGAGGTAGGCTATCACTAAAGCGATGATAAGGCACACAGGTTCCCTATATGTGTACTGACATTAATGAGGTAGGCTATTACTAGAGTGATAATTACACACACAGGTTCAGTATATGTATACTGACATTAATGAGGTAGGATATCAGTAGAGCGATGATAACGCACACAGGTTCAGTATACGGATACTGACATTAATGAGGTAGGATATCACTAGAGCAATGATAACACACACAGGCTCAGTATGTGTATACTGACGTTAATGAGGTAAGATATCACTAGAGCGATAATGCACACAGGTTTAGTATATGTGTACTGACATTAATGAGGTAGGATATCAGTAGAGCGATGATAACTCACACAGGTTCAGTATATGTAAACTGACATCAATGAGATAAGATACCACTTGAGCAATGACAATGTACATAGATCCAGTATATGTATACTGACATTAATGAGGTAAGATATCACTAGAGCAATGATAATGCACACAGGTTCAGTATATGTAAACTGACATCAATGAGGTAGGATACCACTAGAGTGATGGCAATGCACACAGATTCAGTATATGTATACTGACATCAACGAGGTAGTACATCACTGGAGCGATGACAATGTACACAGGTTCAGTAAATGTGTACTGACATTAATAAGGTAGGATGTCACTAGACCGATGATAATGTACACAGGTTCAGTATATCTATACTGACATTAATGAGGTATTTTATCACTAGAGCGATGATAATGCACACAGGTTCATTATATGTGTACTGACATTAATGAGGTAGACTATCTCTAAAGCGTTGATAAGGAACACAGGTTCCATATACGTGTACTGACATTAATAAGGTAGGCTATTACTAGTGTGATAATTACACACAGGTTCAGTATATGTATACTGACATTAATGACGTAAGATATTAGTAGAGCGATGATAACTCACACAGATTCAGTATATGTAAACTGACATTATTGAGATAGGATACCACTAAAGCGATGACAATGCACACAGATTCAGTATATGTACACTGACATTAATGAGGTAGGATATCACTAAAGCGATGATAATGCACACAGGTTCAGTATATGTATGCTGCCATTAATGAGGTAGAATGTCTCTAGAGCTATGATAATGTACACAGGTTCAGTATATGTATACTGACATTAATGAGGTAGGATGTCAGTAGACCGATGATAATGCACACAGGTTCAGTATATGTATGCTGACAATAATGAGGTAAGGCATCACTAGAGTGATGATAGGGCACACAGGTGCAGTATTTGTATACTGGCATTAATGAGTTAGCAATTCACTAGAGAGATGATAACGCACACAAGTTCAGTATATGTATACTGACATTAATGAGGTAGGATATCACTAGAGTGATGATAACGCACACAGGTTCAGTATATGTATAGTGACATTAAGGAGGTAAGATATCACTAGAGCGATGATAATGCACACAGGTGCAGTATTTGTATACTGGCATTAATGAGGTAGCAATTCACTAGAGCGATGATAACGCATACTAGTTCAGTATATGTATACTGACATTAAGGAGGTAAGATATCACTAGAGCGATGATAACGCACACAGGTACAGTATTTGTATACTGACATTTATGAGGTAGGATATCTCAAGAGTGTTGATAATGCACAAAGGTTCAGTATATGTATACTGACATTAATGAGGTAGGAAATCACAACAGCGTTAATAACACACACAGGTTCAGTATATGTATACTGACATTAATGAGGTAGGATATCACTAGATCGATGATAACGCACAAAGGTTCAGTATATGTATACTGACATTAATGAGGTAAGATATCACTAGAGCAATGTTAACGCACACAGGTACAGTATTTGTATACTGACATTTATGAGGTAGGATATCACAAGAGCATTGATAACATGCACAGGTTCAGTATATCTATACTGACATTAATCAGTTAAGATATCAGTAGAGCGTTGATAACACACACAGGTTCAGTATATGTATACTGACAATAATGAGGTAGGATATCACTAGAGCGATGATAACGCACAAAGGTTCAGTATATGTATACTGACATTAATGAGGTAAGATATCACTAGAGCAATGTTAACACACACAGGTACAGTATTTGTATACTGACATTTATGAGGTAGGATATCACAAGAGCGTTGATAACATGCACAGGTTCAGTAAATCTATACTGACATTAATCAGTTAAGATATCAGTGGAGCGATGATAATGCACACAGGTTCAGTATGCGAATACTGAAATTAATGAGGTAGGATATCACTAGAGCGATGATAACGCACACAGGTTTAGTATATGTATACTGACATTATTGAGGTAAGATATCACTAAAGCGATGATAACGCACACAGGTACAGTATTTGTATACTGACATTTATGAGGTAGGATATCACTAGAGTGATGATAACGCACACAGGTTCAGTATATGTATACTGACATTAAGGAGGTAAGATATCACTAGAGCGATGATAATGCACACAGGTGCAGTATTTGTATACTGGCATTAATGAGGTAGCAATTCACTAGAGCGATGATAACGCATACTAGTTCAGTATATGTATACTGACATTAAGGAGGTAAGATATCACTAGAGCGATGATAACGCACACAGGTACAGTATTTGTATACTGACATTTATGAGGTAGGATATCTCAAGAGTGTTGATAATGCACAAAGGTTCAGTATATGTATACTGACATTAATGAGGTAGGATATCACTAGAGCAATGATAACGCACACAGGTACAGTATTTGTATACTGTTATTTATGAGGTAGGATATCACAACAGCGTTGATAACACACACAGGTTCAGTATATGTATACTGACATTAATGAGGTAGGATATCACTAGAGTGATGATAACGCACAAAGGTTCAGTATATGTATACTGACATTAATGAGGTAGGATATCACTAGAGCAATGTTAACGCACACAGGTACAGTATTTGTATACTGACATTTATGAGGTAGGATATCACAAGAGCATTGATAACATGCACAGGTTCAGTATATCTATACTGACATTAATCAGTTAAGATATCAGTAGAGTGTTGATAACACACACAGGTTCAGTATATGTATACTGACATTAATGAGGTAGGATATCACTAGAGCGATGATAACGCACAAAGGTTCAGTATATGTATACTGACATTAATGAGGTAAGATATCACTAGAGCAATGTTAACACACACAGGTACAGTATTTGTATACTGACATTTATGAGGTAGGATATCACAAGAGCGTTGATAACATGCACAGGTTCAGTAAATCTATACTGACATTAATCAGTTAAGATATCAGTGGAGCGATGATAATGCACACAGGTTCAGTATGCGAATACTGAAATTAATGAGGTAGGATATTACAAGAGCGATGATAATGCACACAGTTTCAGTATATGTATACTAACATTAATGAGGTAGGATAGCACTAGAGTGATGATAACGCACACAGGTTTAGTATATGTATACTGACATTAATGAGGTAAGATATCACTAAAGCGATGATAACGCACACAGGTACAGTATTTGCATACTGACATTTATGAGGTAGGATATCACAAGAGCGTTGATAACATGCAGAGGTTCAGTATATGTATACTGACATTAACAAGGTAAGATATCACTAAAGCAATGATAATGCACACAAGTTCAGTATATGTAAACTGACATTAATGAGGCAGGATACCACTAGAGCGATGATAACGCACACAGGTTCAGTATATGTATAGTGACATTAATGAGGTAGGATATCAGGGTAATGCACAGGTTCAGTATATGTATACCAACATTAATGAGGTAGGATGTCTCTAGAGCGATGATAACAAACACAGGTTCAGTATATGTATACCGACATTAATTAGATAGGATATCACTAGAGTGATATTAATGCACACAGTTTCAGTATATGTATACTGCATTAATGAGGTAGGTTGTCAGTAGAGTGATGATAACACACACAGGCTCAGTATATGTATACTTACATTAATGAGGTAGGATATCACTAGAGCGATGATAACAAACAAAGGTTAAGTATATGTATACCGGCATTAATTAGATAGGATATCACTAGAGTGATAATAATGCACACAGTTTCAGTATATGTATACTGCATTAATGAGGTAGGTTGTCAGTAGACTGATGATAATGCACACAGGTTCAGTATATGTATACTGACATTAATGAGGTAGGATAAACTAGAGTGAAGATAATGCACACAGGTTCAGTATATGTATACTGACATTAAAGAGGTAGGATGTCTCTAGAGCGATGATAACGCACACACATTCAGTATTTGTGTACTGACATTAATGAGGTAGGCTATGACTAGACCGATGATAACACACACAGGTTCAGTATATGTATGCTGACATTAATGAGGTAGGATATCAATAGAGCAATGATAACACACACAGGTTCAGTATACGTATACTGGTATTAATTAGGTAGGATGTCACTACAGCGATGATAATGCACACAGGTTCAGTATATGTATACTGACATTAATGAGGTAGCAATTCACTAGAGCGATGATAATGCACACAAGTTCAGTATATGTATACTGACATTAATGAGGTAGGCTATCACTAGAGCAATGATAACAAACACAGGTTCAGTATACATATACTGACATTAATGAGGTAGGATGTTTCTTGAGCGATGATAATGTACACAGGTTCAGTATATGTATACTAACATTAATAAGGTAGGATATCACTACAGCAATTATAACACACACAGGTTTAGTATACGTATACTGACATTAATGAGGGAGAATGTCTCTAGAGCGATGATAACGCACACAGGTTCAGTATATGTGTTTTGACATTAATGAGGTAGGCTGTCACTAAAGCGAAGATAAGGCACACAGGTTTCATATATGTGTACTGACATTAATGAGGTAGGCTATTACTAGAGTGATAATTACACACACAGGTTCAGTATATGTATACTGACATTAATGAGGTAGGATATCGTTAGAGCGATGATAATGCACACAGGTTCAGTATACGTATACTGACATTAATGAGGTAGGATATCACCAGAGTGATGATAATGCACACAGGTTCAGTATATGTATACTGACGTTAATGAGGTAGGATACCACTAGAGCGATGATAACGCACACAGGTAGGATATCAGTAGAGCGATGATGACTCACACAGGTTCAGTGTATGTAAACTGACATCAATGTGGTAGGATAACACTAGAGCAATGACAATGCACATAGATTCAGTATATGTATACTGACATCAACAAGGTAGTATATCACTAGAGCGATGACAATGTACACAGGTTCAGTAAATGTGTACTGACATTAATGAGGTAGGATGTCACTAGACCGATGATAATGCACACAGGCTGAGTATATGTATACTGACATTAATGAGGTATTTTATCACTAGAGTGATTATAATGCACACAGGCTCAGTATACGTATGTTGACATTAATGAGGTAGGATATCACTAGAGCGATAATGCACGCAGGTTTAGTATATGTATACCGACATTAATGAGGTAGGATAACACTAGACCTATGATAACGCACTCAGGTTCAGTATATGTATACTGACATTAATGAGGTAGTAATTCACTACAGCAATGATAACGCACACAGGTTCAGTATATGTATACTGACATTAATGAGGTAGGTTATCACTAAAGCGATGATAAGGCAAACAGGTTCCATATATGTGTACTGACATTAATGAGGTAGGCTATTACTAAAGCGATGATAAGGCAAACAGGTTCCATATATGTGTACTGACATTAATGAGGTAGGCTATTACTAGAGTGATAATTACACACACAGGTTCAGTATATGCATACTGACATTAATGATGTAGGATATCAGTAGAACGATGATAACTCACATAGGTTCAGTATATGTAAACTGACATTTATGAGGTAGGATATCACAAGAGCGTTGATAACACGCACAGGTTCAGTATATGTAAACTGACATTAATTAGGTAGGATACCACTAGAGCGATGACAATGCACACAGATTCAGTATATGTATACTGACATCAATGAGGTAGTATATCACTAGAGCGATGACAATGTAAACAGGTTCAGTGAATGTGTGCTGACATTAATGAGGTAGGATGTCACTAGACGGATGATAATGCACACAGGTTCAGTATATGTATACTGACATTAATGAGGTAGGATATCTCGAAAGCGGTGATAATGCACACAGGTTCAGTATATATATATACTGACATTAATGAGGTAGCAATTCACTAGAGCGATGATAACGGACACAGGTTCAGTATTTGTATACTGACATTAATGAGGTAAGATATCACTAGAGTGATGATAAAGCACACAGGTTCAGTATATATATACTGACATTAGTGAGGTAAGGTATCATTAGAGCAATGATAATGCATACAGGTTCAGTATATGTATACTGACATTAATGAGGTAAGATATCACTAGATCGATGATAACGCATACAGGTTCAGTATATGTATACTAACATTAATGAGGTAGCAATTCATTAGTGCGATGATAATGCACACAGGTACAGTATTTGTATACTGACATTAATGAGGTAGGATATCAATAGAGCGATGATAACGCACAAAGTTTCAGTATATGTATACTGACATTAATGAGGTAAGATATCACTAGAGTGATGATAAAGCACACAGGTTCAGTATATATATACTGACATTAGTGAGGTAAGGTATCATTAGAGCAATGATAATGCATACAGGTTCAGTATATGTATACTGACATTAATGAGGTAAGATATCACTAGATCGATGATAACGCATACAGGTTCAGTATATGTATACTAACATTAATGAGGTAGCAATTCATTAGTGTGATGATAATGCACACAGGTACAGTATTTGTATACTGACATTAATGAGGTAGGATATCACTAGAGCGATGATAACGCACAAAGTTTCAGTATATGTATACTGACATTAATGAGGTAGGATATCACTAGAGCAATGATAACACACACAGGTTTAGTATATGTATACTGACATTAATGAGGTAGGATATCATTAGAGCGATGATTAAGCACAAAGGTCAGTATATGTATACTGACATTAATGAGGTACGATATCACTTGAGCGATGATAACACGCACAGGTTCAGTATATGTATACTGACATTAATGAGGTAAGATATCACTAGAGCGATAATGCATGCAGGTTCAGTATATGTTTATTGGCTTCATTGTGGTAGGATGCCACTACAGCACAGACAGAAATTAGAGGAGGAGGAAGGTTATAAACAGAATGAATTGAGAAAACATAAGTAAAAATGTGCTATTAATGGAGAAGTTAGATAACAGTAGCTAGGTAAGATGATGAGGTGAGTAAGGAGGGTGTGATACTATGGAAGGATTAGGGATAGCAGTCATTTGAAAGTATGAAAGAGATAGATACAGGAATACACAGAGCATCCCACACAATTGTGGCAGCACTCTAGTGGACGTTGAATAGGCACAGTCGATACACATGCACACAACTGTGTCATAGGCGGTACATGTTAACATGCTACACATGGCGTATTCTCACACACACACTGTAAGGTCACACTTCAGTATCCCAATTGTCATCCACACAGCACACATAACATACCTGAGGGGTAGAGTCCTCTCATGTAGCTGTGTGACACTCTTCAACACATAACACATTCATGTTAGGTAATGCCCCCTACTGTGCACCTTACGATCCCATGTAACAACTATCCGTGTAATGGTGAATGTAGCCATGGTACTGCAGTACAGGTACAGTGTGCTATGTGCCGGTCTGGCACACATTAGTAGCCTTGAGTGACCACATGATGCTGCATGATGTTGTCACATGGTACTACACCACATCCAGTTACAGTGGCCACAGTACTACACATATCATTAATTGCTATGCACCTCAATGTTGTGCGTGTGCAAACATATGCAACGATACACAATCTGCATAGCAATCACCATTTGTACATAGTGACACACATGTCTTGTAATACTATTGAGTGTATAGGTCACATGGCACACATTGTGTATGTGTGAAGTTTAATGTTGCAGTTGTGTGGTAGCATGCCATGTCATGCTTGGAACTAGCATGTCCACAATATGTCCTACACTCACCATAACCACTGTAGTTTATGTTGAGCAATGGTATTCCATCAGGTATACATGCGCCACTCATCCTGTGTGTATACATAGCATGCATGTGCTAAACCTGTGTCCGCAATTGTCTGCTAAAGACACAGATGCTGTAATCAGAAATGGATATCTATGTGACACACCGATACACATCCAGCCATGGTATGTATACCTGTGAGTGATGGTGCACAGGATATTGCAAAGACGTTAATACTTGCACAGCAATGTTGTGTCCATGTACACATTGTGTTCCAGGGTGAGGCCAATCACTGAACAAAACACACATGCATCAAAGCCATGTATACTTTTATTAGCAAGGGCTGTCTACACTCACACTGCATGCTGTTGAGCAACATACATCCTGCATGCTGTCACGTGTGATATAAATGTTTAACTTGTGATACTGTACCCCACCATCACACGCTATTGAGTATGTTCTGGATTGCTGGTGGTGTGTGTGTCTGTGTGTGTCTGTAGTAGTGAGGAGTGTATATGTGTTCATGTGTTCGTGTGTTCATCTGTGCATGTGTGCAGACATCATGTACAGGTCGTAAAGTGCGTTTCCTGTCTCCCTCTCACAGGTGCTGATTTTGGGCTTGTTCACTGCAGCAGGGAAACTGATGTCACTGAGCATGATAGTGATGATGATGATAGGTGTGTTGAGGCACAGGCATGTTTGCCAGGGTCTGCCGTTGAGCCAACAATCGACAGTACACAAGTGTCCACCCCATCCATGCACACAGTCATACTGCCAATACATCCATCACCAATGCCCTTAGCTGAGGGACAGCACACAGCCGGAATTGGCCAGGACAGTGTGGTATCTATGGCACATACATCCCAACACAGCAGCCATACCCAGATGTCTGGAAGGGTACCACATATTCAGATGTCCAGGGGTTCTCCTAGGAACACTGCTGGCCATCATGCCACTGGCAGATGTGCCACAGGTCTTACAACCTCATCACGTTCCAGGCTGTCATGGAGGCACAGGCACATATGGAATGGTACACCAGACAGGGACTAAGGGCACATACTGCGTTAAATGACAGTATCCGTGATCTAGCAGGTGCCATCCGTAACTACACTGAGGTCATGGATAGATGTTGGGGTGAGACATTAGATGTCCTCTGCAATGTCATGTCCATGTGTCAGGACAGTGGGGACAGGTGAGATGTCGATGTGGATGTATGCCAGCAACATCAGCAGGTGGCAGTTGCCACATACGTCCCTCAAGTCACAGCCGCTTCCGTAGTGTCAGTACCAACCCCAACAATGTTGCGGCTCGGCTGTCCATAGACCATCCTAGAAGACCATGTGCACATGGCTCTGGACAGTCCCAGCAGGGACCTGGGTCCAGTGTACATCCATCTACCTCTGGGGATAGTACCCAGTCAGGCTTAGTACCTGATAGTGTCAGTAGCACCCCTGCCAGGCACAGGTACCATATCAGTGGCCAGAGACGGTGATCTGTAAAGCCTGGCAGGTACAGTCTGTGGCTGTCCCACAAATACCTGTATATGGCAGCCGCATGGTGGAACTGTGTGCATGCAGGCACATGCACACATAAACAACACACCTAGGGCTACCACATACATGCACACTTTACATCAACATTGGCCCATAGCAGTACTCTTGGCCCTCGCACACACACATACATGTTGATTGTATGGCTCACTGTAGGCCTCTGGCAAACCAACTACACACCCTGGGCATATGATGAATCCTGTGCCTCCTCCTGTCATCTGTGACATCGATGCAGGAACAGGCTACCATGGTGCTGATGCACAGGGTGACTTAATAGCAGTATAGCAATGTTAGCATGTTGTCAGCAGTAGAGTGTAATGATATGCTTGAAGGTATGGCTGAGCAGGCATGATGCATGTAAGCTATGATTGTCATTGTAGTAATGTTCACACCAGTGTTAGTTCCAATAGTGTATAGTCCACTCACGTGCCACTTGGCTGATGTATGTAGTATTGGCAGCATGTGTTAAAGAGTAGACAGTATGTGTGGGATGTGTGTGGCACAGATTTGCAGGTGTACATTTGTGAACATGGTGGAGGTGCACTGTCTGCATGTACGTGCATAGTGGACACATGGGCAGGGTGACATGCCATGTATTACACAGTAACACTCCATAGTCTCGATTGGTGGCCAGTATGCATTGTACTACACACATTCCGGAACCTGACTACACATGTGTGTATGACATGGTTAAACACTGTGCTGTGGGTGATACTGTTAATATCTGTCATTAATTTGCATTCTGGTAGTATGCACTACTTCAACAGCCTGACCATAACCAATCGTTAGATGATGTATTGACAACTGACACACAGATGTAGGACACACAGTAACATTTGGACACTTCAGGTACTATACTATGCCAGTAACCAGTGGTATTCACCTGCACACATTACTGAGCCCACTCCTGTTTGGCATATAGCTCTATTAGGTACAAGCAATCACAGTAGGGATATATCCGTCAACATGTGGTGATGCATTCTGTGGCCTATAATGCATTCTCCAGATGACACACACATCCTCCACTAGGGTATCACGCAGACAGATCCCTGTTGTCAAACCCATGCTGTAAAGCTATAAGCCAACCAAAGCATAGCCATCCACCTTTACGGAACATAGTATCCCCACAGTACCACATAGGTAGTAGCTACCAACATGAAGAACAGGTACCGATGTGTACATGCAACAAAGTGGTACGTCATCTCTCCTTTGATAATCACATTTCCAAAGGTATATTTAAATCCCTCGGTGGATCACATAAGCAATAAGAGGTCTGCATGCATATCCACAAAGGTTGTTCTACACCTATAATGAATAGCCATCAGTGATAGGCCCTGCTGCATTTGAACAGGTCTGACATCTACCTCGGACATAAACACTCACTCACACAATTCTATAGAAACCGTAATGAGTGTGTGTGACACAGTTGACCTAGGCCAGGGATCAGTGCAGTGGCTGGCCTTGTCACAAGCATACAGATGTGACATAAGGTCCAGACAGCAGCAGCACACTCTTGAATAGATGACAGATGTGTTCTTGGAGAAAGCAGGGTTCCCATACATGAAATATTTGAGGTCACATGTATGTAAATGTATTTGCCACACAGCTACCTCACATGTGCAATGCACATACTGGTGTCATACTGATATGTCATATAGTAGTAAAAGCAAAACCCACAACATATTGACCATCAGTCTCACACACATAGAGCACACACACTTGTCAAGTGCAGGATTCAAACCCCTACCTAACTGTTTAATGTCATTACAGGAGTGCACACTTATATGACGCACTATACACATTACTGTGAGTTCTCTTTCCACAGGTATATTTGTAAGGTGGTGACATCATCAGACCTGACAAAGATTAGCATACTACCTTTAAGGTGTTTGACTACTCTCCAAAAAGGTTGCTCCTCTCCAAGGAATTCACACACAAACAGATACACACACGGATGTCAAGCGCAGGATTTAAACCCCTACCTAACTGCTTTATGTCATTACAGGAGTATGCATTTACACGACGAGCTATACACATTACTGTGAGTTCTCTTTCCACAGGTATATTTGTAGGGTGGTGACATCATCAGACCTGACAAAGATTAGTATACCACCTTTAAGGTGTTTGACTACTCTCCAATGAGGTTGCTCCTCTCCAAGGAGTTCACACACAAACAGTTGTCAAGTGCAGGATTCAAACCCCTACCTAACTGCTTTATGTCACTACAGGAGTACGCATTTACACAATGTGCTATACACATTACTGTGAGTTTTCTTTCCACAGGTATATTTGTAGGGTGGTGACATCATCAGACCTAACAAAGATTAGTATACCAACTTTACGGTGTTTGACTACTCTCCAAAAAGGTTGCTCCTCTCCAAGGAGGTCACACACAAACAGTTGTCAAGTGCAGGATTCAAACCCCTACCTAACTGCTTTATGTCATTACAGGAGTACACATTTACACGATGCGCTATACACATTACTGTGAGTTCTCTTTCCACAGGTATATTTGTAGGGTGGTGACATCATCAGACCTGACAAAGACTAGTATACTACCTTTAAAGTGTTTGACTATTCTCCAAAAAGGTTGCTCCTCTTCAAGGAGTTCACACACAAACAGTTGTCAAGTGCAGGATTCAAACCCCTACCTAACTGCTTTATGTCACTACAGGAGTACGCATTTACACGACGTGCTATACACATTACTATGAGCTCTCTTTCCACAGGTATATTTGTAGGGTGGTAACATCATCAGACCTGACAAAGTGGTTTACAGTAGGTGACAAAGGGTGGGCTACATAGAAGGAATGTCCGAACACTTTGACCATGTGATCATCAACGGAGAGTTCACTATCTAACTGTGTTCCCAGGGCCTTCATGACTTTCTCCATACATACTGGTGTACCACCTATGTGGTAATTTGTTTGCACTTTGTTTTAGCAAAACAGAATGACTATGCATTCTTTGTCATTCTTGTTGGGGCATTGTTTTGACACCAGGTATCTGTGTCTGTAAGCCCCTTCTGGAGGATGTGTGTGTCAGCCATTGAGTCGATTATGGACCACAGTTAGCAGTCATCTGCAAACCTGTTCATCCATACTCCTCCCGTGCTTGGCTGTACCTCTGAGCAGTGTCCACTGAACAGGTGGGGTCCCAGAAGCAAGACCTGTTGGGATGCCATTTGTGACTGTCTTCAAGTCGTACAAGGCACCCGCAACTCTGAACATGTGTGTTTGATCTGTGAGACACTAGGCCACACATCCTGTGACATACCTGTTGATGTTCAGGCTGGTAAGTGTGTCCATGATGACAGAGTGGGGAATGGTGGGTAAAGTCCTTAGTGAGGTCCAGGTGGGCTGTGTGGACTACTTTCACCTCCATCTATGTCCTTGGTGACTGTTTGAAGTAAGTCAACTATGTTTAGGAGGCAGGATTTGCCTTTAACAAGGCGAGCTTGTGTAGAGTCCAGTGTCTGGAGGTCCCCATTGTCTCTGTTTATGGGTTCCATGACAATTTGATCAATATCTTTGTAGACCAGGCTGAGTAGGCATATAGGGCAATGGTTTCCAGGTTCTGTTGTGGCACCCCCTTTGTGGAGCTGGATGACTGTTAGTGTATGCCATTCTTTGTGTACATAACCTGTGGTATGATTGAGTCTGGGCAGTGAATGTAAGTGAGGGTGTAGTTCCTTTTGGGCCTAGAGTAAGACGCAGCCTGGGACACCATCCATTCCCACTGATGCTGTGTTCTTGGCTTTGGAGGGGGCTGCCCTTACCTGCATGTCCATGACATCTGGGGCTCTGCATCCTTCTGTAATGGACACAGGCCCTTTTGGGGGTGATGGGGGGAGGTTTACACTGAACTTGTCCCCCAGCATGTGGCCAATGAAAGTTGGTTCAGTGTATTCCCTGCCATTTGTCAGTAGCTGACAGCATATTTGGAAGTTGACACCTACATGTCTGGTAAAGCTACAGCAGGCTTTGTGGTTGTTATTCTTACAGTCCTTGGCAATTTGTTTTTTGACAGTGTCCTTGGATTATTCCATGAGCGATCATTGCTACTTCCTAATAATGAACAGTGATGCCTTTCCTTTAGTGAAGTTGGCTCTATCGGGTGTTAGTTTCCTCCTTCTGTTGTCTAGCTTATTTATGGCCAACAGCCACCAGATTGTTTTCTTATTTTTGGAGGAGTGCATCTTGGTTTTATTTGTGATGTCTTGATCCATGCATCCCTGTAGATGCTCAAAGGATGCACTTGTAACTGATTTGGCAGATTGTATACCATTCTCCTATAGCAAGAGGTCTTTGGAACCTTCCACTTTTGTCTTGAGATGTGTGCAGTTTGCTTTTAAAAATGTCTTCACGGTGGTTTAATTGGCTGGGTGGGGTTGCGTGATGTGGATGTCCAGTGTGATTGCTTTATGATCTGATATTACCAGCGAGGGTTTTATCTCAGTTGTGGAACACTGGTACCCCATGTTGGTGATGATCATGTCCAGTATGGTGTCACCTCTAGTGGCCATGCTGACCAGCTGTTCCAGGGTGTTAGAGCTTTTAAACTCTAGAAAACATTGGGCAATGGACGTTGTACACAAGTGATTCTCCCACTCAATGTTTGGGTAGTTGTAATCACCTCATATAATGTTGTTTGATAGAACCTTGATATTTTCCACTGTGCTCAAGAATAATGTGTGAGGTTCCTGTGACAAGGTAGGTGATCTGTAGAAGGCTACAATCTGACGAGCAGCTTTGCACAATCTTAGTTGCACTTGCATGGTCTCCAAGGCCTCATGATGTGCCACTAACCTGGAAGTGGGGGTATCCATAAGGTGGATGTGTACACCCCTTCCTTTTGTATTTCACTCATGGTTTTAGCTCTAAAGATCAGGGGGATTGTGAGTGTTTTACGTGGAGCATGTCCAACAGCTCTGCATTTGACATAGCTTTGTATGTTAGGCAGTGAACACATCTACGTAGGCGATATGCAAGGGAGTACTGATGGAGAATTTTGTGATAGTCTGTGTATGGCATGTAGTTCAGGCCACTAATGCTCTTTGTGAGGTATTGCTGCAGGCTTTCCAGTTGTTGTAGTTGGCTTGTGAGGTACGTAGCAAAAGTGGCGTTGTACTCTTTTATAGTTCTAGTGAGTGATGGGTAGTGGGGAACAATGTCCTCTTCTATTCTGCATGAGACACATTTTGTGATGGGGTGTGCCACATAGCAGGGTTTCCTGACTACTGTGGGGATGTGATTATCACCGTTGTGTCCAGTGAACACGTGACCCAAGGTCTCTTGTCACACTTTTCATTGTTAAGTATACTACCGCCTATGTTGTCATTCTTGGCTACAGAGCCTTTAACAAAAGGGATGACAATGCACCTTTTGGCATTGAGCTAGAGCCCATGGCTTTGACAACAGCCATCTGTCTCAGTGAGGCCCTTTTGTAGGATGTCCACATCATTAGTGTTTACAATTATGGCTCCTAGTTTGCAGTCCTCTGGAAACTTAAGTAGCCACAGACCTTCCATGTTGAAGTTTACTTCAGGGAAGTAGATACTAAACAGGACAAGACACAGGACTGGACCTTGTGGAACTGCACTCATCACTGGTCCAAAGTCATACTTGGAGTCTGCTTCTTTCACAGTGTGTGTTCTGTCGGTAGGCCTGTTGGTAGCACATCTTGTGACATAGCAATTTATACCTAGTTTAGTGGGTTTATCTATATTTTCAGAGTGTGCGGTGGTGTTGTACACCGTGGCAGGATCAACACAGGCTGTGTGAATCACCTTACCCTTGTCGACAGTTCTGTTGACTGCTTCAATGTCATCTATCAGGTTTAGGTGACATGATCTGCATTTTACAAAGCCTACATGATTGTGGTCCAGGGTTTGGGGATTACAAATGTAATTTTTATATGTTGTATGATGATAAATTCCATGGCCTTGAAGATCGTGCTCATCAGGCTACTGGGGCAATTGTTCCTGGGGTCCATGGTGTCTCCAACCTTGTGTAGTGGGATGACCGTCATTGTGCACCATTGAATAGGCACAAAGCATGAGGTGAGGCTATGACTGCACATGGTACATCAGTGTGGTGCCTGTTCGTTCTGTGGTTTGTGTGGAACACAGCCTGTGAAGTTATCTGGTCCCATGGCTGCTGTGATACTGGCTTTGGAGAGTGTTTTTTACCTGTGCAGCCGAGATGACAGCAACTTTGCAGTCTTCCATTATAGAGATGTGCTCTTTCATGGGTTAGAGGGGGGTACAGTTAACACTGATCCTATCTGCAATGACGTTGCCAATATCAGTTGGGTCGGTATATTTAGTGCCATTGAGCTGTAACTCAGAACAGATCTGAGTGTAGCCATGACATGGACCTGTCTGTTGGGCAGAGATCTCCTGAGTAGACAGTATGCAACAGGGTACAGATTGTTTTTTCTGGCTGCTGAATGTGCCTAGTCAGATTCATTGCAGGTGTGTTGTGGTACTCTCTGACGAGTCTGATGACTGATGAGTACTGGGAGCCTCCTTTGACCTACATGCACAGACCTTGGCGGTTTGTGTGAACACATAGCATGATTTCTGACAACTTTGTGAATGTGTTTCTGGTAGTAGAGATGTCTATCCACATTTGTCCATAGATCCCTTATTATCACCTCCATATTTGGCATGTGTGTGAGCATGCCCAGTATGACCTTTTTGTGTGATGCTGAATGAAATCCACTACATTTGTTAGTGTGTGTGAGCACACCCAGTATAGACATTTATACTATATGTGTATGGAAAATCAAGTTGTATTTTTACAGCAGGCCTCATCTTTGTGTCATAGATCAACAGGGATCAGGCTGTGCCTGCAGGGCTTCCATGAGACACTTTGCAGAGACATAACATTTCTACATACGGGGGGGAAGCTATTCTTTGTACATTTCTACCCAGGGGCACACTTGATTGTTGCTGTGTGTGTACATACGATGAGGGGTTCACCTGACACTTATATACATTTGCTATGCCTGCACTGCTATGTACCGTACACCATTTCAGTCTGTACTGTTGCCTATCATACTGGCTTGAGGCATACTACTGTACTACACTTCTTAGTGTCCAATGCCACATATATTAGATTGCAACTTCATAGCCTAGACAGCCCACATCACACCGCCTGGCCTGATGTTCTCTGTCTGCATAGGCCTGTGTGGGAGGTTACCCATATGCATCTTTAGGGGCATGTTACAGCATTTCTTTGTGTTTGCATTACTGTACAAGTGTCCTGCTGTGTCTGTGCAACTGAATTGCTATCATGGCTTAGTGGTTTAGTACTGTGACTATAGTGCACTGTATTGTGGGTTCGAGCCCTGTCACTGCTTTTTATTTTCATGCTAGGCAGACCAGACTGCTTAAGGGACAGTAAAGCTAATTTGGGCATGTTTACCTGTCTTTGCTCAGCTTTGCACGACTTTGCCCGACCTTGCCCAACATTGCTCAATGTTGCCCAACATTGCGCTAGTTGGCATGGGCAATTTTGTTTACATATTTTAAATATTCGTAAATGCTGCTTAGCACTGCTTTATATTGCTTAAAACATGGCAATCATGCCTCCGGTGGTACTGCAGGGCTGCCTATGTCGGATGCACATACTACACTCCCTATACATGTTTGAAAACAGGTAGTGTTGAGTTAGGCATCCCTTTTATGTGCGAGTCAGAGAGAGGTATAATTTCCAGGGTTTCTACTGAGCCAGTGTATGTGCTATGCATTGCCTCTTTGCCAAGGCTAAGGCATACTGGGCATGCCTCCTTCTGCCTACTGGGGCAGGCTCAGGTTGTTCCTCCTCCGAGTCACGCTGTGCCTGTGCAGGCCTTGGCAATGGTGGGGGTCTGTTTGGCCCTGCCACATGCTGTTCCTGCTGCAGCTGTTTTCGCAGGATCATATTTTGTAGCATGGCACATACCATGACAATTTGGGTACATGTAGTTGGTGAGTACTGCAAGGCTCCACCAGATGTGTCCAGGCACCGGAACTGTGACGTGAGCATCCCAAACACATGCTCGATTATATTTTGTGTTTGTGCGTGTGCCTCATTATGGAGTTCTTGTTCAGGTGTGTGTGCATTTCTGATGGGTGTCATCAGCCATGGCTCCAGTGCGTATCCAGCATCCCCCACTAGGTGACCGTCAGGGATGTCCCCATTGGTAAATGTCTGGTACAGCTGCGTCAGATGCCAGATATGGGAGTCGTGGTAGCTTCCAGGGCAGCCAGCACACACACATTCAGTATTATGCCCTGGGCATCACACACAACCTGGCAGTTCATGGAGTGGAAGCCCTTGCGGTTGATGTAGGCCCTACCCCGCTCACCGAATGGTGCTTTGATGTGTATGTCCATGCAGTCAATTGCACCCACTACCTCAGGGTATTCCGCTATTTGCTGGAAGAGATGCATATTGCTGGCCAATACCTCACTGGAATTGGGGAAATATACATGATCACCAACATGTGCTGACATGGCATTCAGGAACTGGTGCAGTACCCTGGATGCTGATGCCTGTGAAATCCCCATCATATCACCAGTTGGTTTCTGGAAGGTACCTGTTGCTAGTATTCTTAGGCCAAATCATACCTTGGTTTCCACTGGGATGGGTTCCCCTCTGTTGGTTCTGTGTGTGAGGCGTGGCCTGCAAAGCTCAAGAATTTGCTGCAGGAGCTCTCTGTCCACTCTACAGCGCTCCACTATTTCCAGCTCATGTAGCCCCTGGTAGGTTACCCTGGGTCTGTACACTCTTCTCTGTCTCCTCACCATGGATTGCTCAGCAACATTCGCAATGGCACCACCCTCGGCATCTTGCACATGTTGCCTTATAATAGCAATGGCAGCCCCTAACATTTTTTTGTCTCAGTTAAGCTTTTTAAGTTTTCACTTCTCTTTGTATACTGCAGTGCTGCAGTGTTTCTGAGTAAAACATGGGGGGATGTTGTTTGCAGAGTTTTAAGTGCTGGGCTGGGCTGGGCTAGTATACTGCCTGTGTAATTGGCTGATTCTGATTGATTTCACCTGGCAGCTCTGCTAGTTCTCCTTGGTTAACTTCCTACTACTACTTCTCCTTCCTTTTCTCTTTCTGTTTCCATAGGGGGCAGCGCCACGCAAACAAGTGTAAACACGCATGCACACAGCCTTACACAGGCTTAGGCAGGTGCACATCCACGCACACAGGCTTACACGGTCTTACACAGGCTTAAATGGGCTTAGGCAGGTGCACATCTGCGCACAAAGGCTTGCACAGGCTTACATGGGCACACACAGGCTTACACAGGTTTACAGTTGCACACATGCACGCACACAGTGTAAGCATCTTTGCAAGAAACTTTGGTGGTACGCCTTCGGTTTCTGGCTTTCAGTTCAGACAACTAGGGACACGCCTCTTCCAGTGTTCAGTAACTCACAGCAGACACATGCCACTCTGCTCCAATGGGCTTACAGTGTTTGACACATGCCCCCCTCATGATGTCACCTATCTACTACTCTGTTACTCCCCTAATCCTACTCTTACACTCTAGGGACATGGTTCACATATCAGGGAAAATTGGGATTCACTATCCTTATACTCATTTGCATAGGATTGCCTACTAATGTTTGGTTACATCTCTCACACTGAACTTCCCCCCTTAGCAACCACTACTCAGTAGCCATGTTGTCTTCAGCCTGCCATTCACTTGCATGGCAGATGTATATTTGTAATAAAATGCCTATTTTTGCCTTTTAATTTTATTTTTTTTATTTTTTAGAGCGCCGCAAGTTTGCGCGACACTGCGCTATGCTTAAACATCGGGGATTGGGGAAAAAAATATTTTAATTTTTAAAAATGTTTGCAACACATATAAATGCCAATGGCCTTATATTTGGCCAATGACAGGCTTCCTCAACTGGATGCATCCTTTATTTGGAGCTGTCATTGCTCCATTTTGCTATTTGCAGAACCGTACTCAGTTACCAACCGAGTAGATTTCTACAAATAACACTATTCTTACTCAGACAGGTTAGTGTTTCCTGGATCACAAATTTACCTCATTTGCATAGCTTTCAACAGCAAATGAGGTAATTTGCATAATCTAACACTGTCTGTGCAAGAGTAGTTTTATGAGCTCTCATGCACGCCCCTGCCGGCTGTTCCTGGATCGCTCAGTAGACATATTGGTTTTTTGAAGTCTTACACTACTCTTAGACTCCTTGCAAGCCTTTGTAAATCTGGCCCTATGTTTAATTACTCCATGTGTCTCACAGTGTATATTTAACTGTGTTCTACTGTGTTTATTATATTTTAATTGTACCAGTGTTGTATTAGCTTACTTTTATGTGAAGCTTTTCTCCCCAGGCCTCCATTGAAAAAGGACTTGTGTCCATTTGGACTTTTGCAGTTAACAAATGCAAAATAAATAAATAAAATAATATATATATAGGGAGAGAGAGAGAGAGACTGGCAATGGAAGAGAAACAAAAAGAAAGGTGGGGTTAGTCAGGATAGGGGCATGAGCATATCCATAAAGAAGTTTGGTGTTTTAGGTTGCATTTCAAATATTCTTTAGGCTGGGTGGGATGGAGTTCCTGTGCTTAGTGACATAGGTCATGTAACATGAGTCAACTGCACTGTTACGAGACTTGATTATTGTTAGGAAATGTTTGTTCTGTGAACAGAGATTCCTAGGAGGGAAGTAGTGTTTGAGGATTTTTCTAGTGATGTGGAGGTGTCGGGTTTGAGTATTAGTTTGTCGACCCTAAGCAGTTGGAAGTAGATAGGATAATTAGGTAGTTTGAGTCAGTGAACGTGCTTCAGTGCTAGGCAGTGGTGTGAACAGTTTGGTAAGCTGGATGCAGACTTAGCTATTTTCTTGTAGTGAACCTCTAGTTTATTTTTAAGGTGGAAAGAAGGTTAGTCAGGATGGGTGCTGCATAGAGAAGAGAAAGAAGAAGATAAAATGCTGCTAAAAAATCCTAGAGTAGTGAGAAATGGTTTGTTTCTGTAGAGGAGGCCTAACCTTCAGTGAATTTTCTTAATGGCTTGAGTGATGTGTTGATCATCTTTAACTCTGTCATTAATTAAGACACCGAGAAGCTTTGTGTAGGAAACTGTTACAAGTGAGGTATTATTTTCTGATGTAATGATGAAGGATTGTTTTGTGGTGCCATAGCTTTGGGTAAAAACAGCATTCATTTTTTTTCTTAGCATTTAAAAATAGTTGTTAGTCATCTAGCCAGGCCTCATCTGAAGAAAAGGAGTTCTGGGTTATCACGTGAAGTAGGGGATGACTTGTTGCAGAGCATATGAGCATGGCATTGTCTTCGTATTATAGTATGGAGGCTTCTTTGGTAGCTATGTAAAGATTATTACTGAACATATTGGATAGGAAAAGACCTAGGCTTAGATCCCTGAGGATGTCAAGAGAGACAGACAGAAAGGGTGAGAGATCTAGCTTCCATTTTATAGCCTGGACCCTGTTGGGAAGATAGCTGTGGAACTAACTGAGGGATGAATGGGAGATTCCTAGGGTGAATAGTTCGCGCAGCAGGTGTTGGTCTGAAACTGTGTCAAATGCTTTTGACATGTCTAAGAAGAGGAAGGATAATAGGTCACCGGTGTTTCAATAACAGTTTGTTATTGAGGTAAAACTGAGCAGAACAGTAGTGGTGCTGACTAACATGACATCTGCTAATATTTTAAAAAGGTTGAGGAAGGGGAATACCGACTGATAATTATATATTAGGAAACAATGATGGTGCTGGTGCACTACTTAGAACGTTACTGGGGTTTGTCATAGACATGTCATCAGGAGACAGTTAATCAGAAACCATCTGAGTGCATTATGGGTAACATGCTTGGTATGAATATCCTGAATTCTTTGATCTTCACCAGGCTAGAGACTCAGAAGAGGACTTTGAGAACTAACAAGAAGGAATACCATAGGGCAGAGGGTCTATCCCTTGCTGGGGAAGTGAGTCAATGACCTGAGGAGAAGCAGTGCACTAAAAGCCTTTTTACTTACTGGACTAGGTGACGGGAGTAGATTGTTGACCCTTGGAGCTATAAATCTAGTTAAGGTGTAGTTCTCATGGTAGGCTGGGGATCATCACAACTACTGGGCAGGGGATCGAACAGGCTGATGACACTGAGGGATGTAGGGCAGTGTGAAAGGAAGGCTGTGGTATCGGGCTCCTGTTGGATTAGTGAACTAGTAAGTCAAGGACTTCATTCATTGTTGGAATGAGGAGGTAGTTAGGGGCTTCTAATTCCTAGCATGAGGAGGAGGAAGTGGGTTTTCTGGAGATTGTCACTAAAGGAAGAAAAGCCACTCCATGCAAAACTGTAAGAACAATTATAAACAATATCTGTAAATGGAATTTGCTTATTCTTAATTTAAGGGCGGTTAGTGGCTCTGGTGGAGTGGCTGAAAATGTTCTGCATCTGGATTATATGCCTTGATATTTATTTCCAGGAAAAACATTTGGAATATGCAGACAGGTCTAATGTATTTTTGTGGGTCTCTATCTAGATGGAGTAATTGTTTGCTGTTAGTCAGTTAGTTGGATTCCTAGTTTCATAGGTTGGTACTAGGCTATCAGCCCTAGGGCCAATACAAGCCTAGCCATTTCTTCCCACAGTATTTACTTCCCCTGGACCCCTGTCTAACAGGGCGACTGATGTGATCCCCAGGTTGAATTTCCTATCTTCCATCCAATCATCAAGGTTCCTTTTGAAGAGGGTCAAAAGGTGCTCTGCTTGACATGTATGGGCAGTCTATTCCAGAGTCTGGGGAGTCTCTGGGTCAGGAACCTATCCCTCCAGGATGTTTTGTTCATTGTAATAAGGTTTAGATCCCTAGAGTGTGTGCCTCTGAGGGATTGGGATTTCTTAAAGTGTAGCATATCCAACAGCCCTAGGTTTGACATGGCCTTGTATGTTAAGCAGAGATTGTCTCTGAGTAGACAATATGCGACAGAGTATAGGTGGAGTTTTTTTAGAAAGTTAGCATAGGGCATCTGCTTTAGGCCTGTGATTCTTTTAGTGAGGTATTTCTGTGCCTTTCAAGTTGTTGCAGATGTCTTGAGAGGTACATACCAAATGGGGCATTGTATTCTATAATGGGCCTAATGAGGGATGAGTACAGTGGGACAATGACCTCCTTTTTTCTTGATGAAAAGCCCTTAGTGATGAGGTGTGCCACATAGAAGGATTTTCTGACTGTTGTGGCGATGTGGTTATCAAAGGTGAAACCACTGTCCACCTGTGTCCCTAAGTCTCTTATTCATGGGTACGTGTTTTTTTCCCAAAGGGGATAACTATACATTTCTTGGCATTGAGCTTGATTCCCAATGTTTCTCTGCAAGTATGGCATCTGCGAGGTCACAAAATTCCAGAGGCAAATTCAGAAACCGACCAGCAGACTGTAGCAGCAACTATTATGTATTTATTAATATAAACACATATACATTAGAACTGTGCAAAACAAGAGTAACCTAAACAGACCAGTTTTGGCTAGTATCCTACATATCCTTCATCAGTGTAATAATATACAATCAGTTCATCCTTTAAATACACTGTGACCAACTAAAGATGTTCATTTAAACCAGGTGCAAATAGCACTTATAATTTAATTATCCATTTCTTCTCTTTTGTATTTAATTATTCATGCCAGCCTGATTTATTGGATTTAGTGTCTAGGATCCGATCAATTATAATAAAATAGAATGATGCATTTCTATGTGACAAAGTATGTTTATACAATGCATTAGTATTTCTTTGGTGTTTAATGGCACTGAAATGTTCTGATATTCTGTATTTTACTGGTCTTGAAGTCTGACCTATATAAAGGGCAGAACATTTACAGACTGCAAGGTATATAACCCAGTCTGAATTGCAATTAGCAAAAAAGGGAATATCATGTACTTGACTTGTATTCATAATACTGAAACATTTTGTTTTCAATATTCTGGGACAATATGCACAGTGACCACAGGGAAAGCAGCCTATAGCAATCTGTCCTTCAAGTGTACTTTGTAAACTTTCTTTTAGCTTATAGGGCCCTTGCTTATAGTGGTTAAAGTGAGATGCTAATTTATTTCCTTTGCTAAAGGAAAATTGGCATCTATTCCCTATTATTCCAGAAAGTTTACTGTCCGCCATTAGAATATTCCAGTTACGCTGCACACTGTCCATTAGTGCCCCAGTATTCCTACCGAAGGTCATAACAAACCTTAAGGTGCTTTCTTGTCTATCTACCTGACTTTTATATTGTAGGAGATTTTCTCTCTCAATATTATCTACCATATTCTTAGCTTGTAAGATATAACTTGCTTTGTAACCCCTTTCTTTAAATCTGATGGCCAGGTCATCCTTGAAATGCTTGTGTGTCATTCTCTCAGCATATATGTTTGATCTTCATATATTGTGATTTAGGAATATTTTTACCAATATGTGGGGGATGATAGCTGGTGACATGGAGAAGGGAATTATATTCAGGGAGTTTGCGGTAAACTTCTGCAATCAATGTGTTATCAGGAGCTTTAATAACCATAACTTCCAAAAACGTTATCCGTTCTTTATCCTGGTTCACCATAAACTCAGTCCCCCATTTGTTTTCATTCAAATAACCAACAAATTCTTTAAGATGTTTCTCATCCGATCCCCATACTATTCAGCAATCATCCAAATATCTTTTCCAGATGTCTATTTCCTCTATATACAGATTATGGGAGCTATCATATATGATTTGCTCTTCTATATACGCCATAAATAGATCAGCATATATGAGAGCAAAAGATGCCCCATTGCTGTACCTTGAATCTTTAGATAGCATTTGTACTGACAGAAAAAGACATTTTTGGTGAGTACATGCTTGGTGAGACAAAGAATAAGAGTATTGAAGCCTGGTTGGTATAACACTGACCTATATAGCCAATATTCTAATGCTTCTATACCTGCCCAGTGTGGAATTTTGGTATATAGGACTTTAACATATAGGGTACAAAGTAACCAACCTGCCTCCAATTGCATTTCAGAGATGACCTGAAGAAATTCCGTAGTATCCTTTAGATGGGCCCTAACCCATTTAAGCAGAGGTTTTAGATATCTAGTAAGATACTGAGATGATGGTTCCGTAAGGGAGCCCTTTCCGGATACTATAGGTCTTCCTGGAGGGTTACAGAGGTTTTTATGAATTTTCGGTAGGAAATATACATACTGGTTATTGGGGTCCAAAATCATTAGATATTTCCTAGCAGTATCAGTAATAATACCCTCTTCCATTGCTAGGGATAAAAATCATCAATCTGAGCTTGAGCCCATGGCAATGGTACCAAGCATCTGTTTCTGTAAGGGCCTTTTGTAGAATATCCACATCATTTGGGGATTCAATAATGGTACTCCATTTGTCACTTGTCTGGAGCTGGATTTGGAGTCAGCTACTTTTACAGTGTGGGTTCTGTCAGTAAGCCAGTTGTCAACCCATCGAGTGACGTAGGGATTAATGCCCAGCTTAGTAAGTTTATCTATGATTCCAGAGTGGGGGATTGTGTTGAAGGCCTTGGCGAGGTCTAGATAGGCTGTGTGGACCACCTTACACTTGTCCACAGCTCTGGAGACTAATTCAAAGAAGTTAATCAGGTTCAAGAGACAAGATCAGCCCTTCTCGAATCCAAACTGCATGGGGTCCAGTGTTTGAAGGTTGACAATATCTTTGTTTATAAGTTCTATGATAATATATTCCATGGCCTTGCAGATCAGGTGATGGGGCAGTAATTCCCGGGATTCAAGCTGGTATGTTAGCTTGTTTATTTATGTTTTGATTACTGTGTTGTTTGTTAGCTTGTTTATTTATGTTTTAATTACTGTGTTGTCCAACTGTATTGTGACCCATTGTTAGTGGAGATCCAGGAAGAAAAGCTCCAACAACTCCTAAAAGTTCTAACAAGTTGCTTCAGAAGTACCAAGGTAGCAGTATACATCTTTTACAAGTTTTGTTTTTATTAAGTTTTTCTTGTAGAGGCAGCAGTATATACTTCACATTATCCAAGGTATTTTAAATTTCAGAAGTATCACAGTTTACAGTTCTATAAGGGATGTTCACTCTTCTATGTGGCAAAGGTAGAAAGTCAATATATCTGCTGTATGCACACAGTTTGTCACACTAACTAATAATGTGTTTATCAGAATATGTCCTTACTGCAGGATTAGCACAAAGCATTTACCTGGGTCTTTATTGTATCCTGTGTATGGATTTTCAGTGAGATACAACACACCTTAAGCCTGCAGAGGGCTAATAAGGCATGGCGAGGTGATAGACAATTTGAAATACAGTGGCAGGTAAGCTTGTTCATTTCTGTGCCTGCATTAGTAACTGTAATTACCAGACTGGTGTAATATTACTTCTGTTTAATTTTGAAAGCTGTGTAGCTTGTGATATTATGTTGCATGGTAAAATCTCCAAAAACATTGACCATAACTATGGCTAAAATGTCCACAGGATATGTTTTCCATTGAGAATAAGATGCATATTTTGGAAGAGAGCTCAAAGGCACAATGTTTGAATTCCAGACTCAAAGATGCAATAATAATAACAACGTTACACAGTTTCTTAAGAGGATGAAAAAAGCTTTAAATATCAAACAAATTAACTACATGTAACATTAATGGATAGCATTAAAAGGAACTCAACTGAATTAAGAAATGGATCAAAGCACTTTTGTGTAGAATGGTTACTGCAACACTTGTAATTAAATTGGTCTGTCATGCTTTGCTTTTTCAAGTTGTTCAGAGAACAAAACCCTCATAATTCTCTTCACGCTATAACCTCCTCACATTCTCTAAAGATAAAAGTAACAGGGATCTGCTGGAAATGCTTGTAAAAATAACTTGCACTGTGATTATGTCCCTTATCATTAAAAATGATTAGTTTGTTTCCTGACATATATTTACTTTCCTATGTCTAGTCATTTCTCCTTGCAATATCTCCATTGTTATATCTGCATGCAGAACATATCAAATGCTAACATTTAATATATCTTGGGTTTATCAAAATGCTAACATACTCTTCTGAAGTTATTGCAGTATTTGACCTTATTTCCAATTCAGAGAATACTTGAACCCCGGGATTCATGAAGCTTGTGCCAGGTGCAGGCGTAGCGTAGGCGGTATAATGCCAAATATGGCCGTCGAGCGATTCAGGTATGATCCAATTCCATGTGCACTACCAGCGTACACCAGAACTGCGCAGCCCTCGGCTTAGGTATGCTAATCACCCCATGCGCAGTGCCGCACCATGCAAATGAAGGTACATAGCGATTCATGAAGTGGTGCAGGCGTAGCGTAAGCCCACAGAAATGTAAACCAAAAAACACGGTTTACATTTTCCCAAACAGAACAATGGAGCTATGGAAGTGGACCAGACTCATGTATTACAAAGTTAACATATGCCAATGGCTAAATATACAGCCAATGGCATAAGAAAAGATGCACAACACCTAAAAAACATTTAATGTCATGTCCACAGTAACGCAAGGTACAACCACAGGGCATGTGTGCGCAAACTGGAACACAAAGAAAATATATACAAATGTCATAAAATCGCAATGTAATACAAATTAGGATTTCACCATAATATGCAATGGTATGCATGGTACACCACAACCAAGATGCAAGGGTTGCTAAGGGTCTGTGACAGTGTTTGGCGTGGTAACTATAAATTAGTAGTCAATGCCATGCAAATGAGGCAGGTAATACTGAATCGCAAACGTCCCACCAGATTAAAGATGTACCATATGGCGCAGCGCTATAACACCGAGGATTGGCTCAGAGGTATACATGACATCAGCAGTGGGGTGTGCCACTGTAGCTGTAAGCACATTGGAGCAATGCAAATCTAGCCTGGCCATTGCTAAGTAAAGCTGCAGGACAGGGGTGGGGAGGTAGGTATAGAATCGTTTAGCTGACAGCACATATGGTGCCCAAAGGCGCATGTGTACAGGGATGAAAACGTGCCTGAAATCCGGTAAATGGATGCACGCGCCACAAACCATAGCACAAACAGGAAGGTCAGGGGAAGAAAAGAAGGAAATGCCGCAGTAGGGTATTTGGAGTACAACTGAGCAATTAACACCTATTAACTCACTGCGGGCAATCGACGGCAGCTGACAAGTCTGCTCGCAGAAACCTGCAAAACAGGATAGGGGAGGCGTCGGATTGCAAAGAAAGGAGAACTGTCATAGCAGAGCAAGGCAAACCTACAGTAGACAAGCAATAGAACACATTACGCAAGATAAGTCAGGTCTAGGAAAGTACAAATGAAAGCAGGCTGCTGGATGCATGCCAGAAAATGGTAGGTGAAACGTGAATAAATGTAAAGGGAAGGGCAAGAGGTAATCCTCGGCAGCCAAATGTAATTCAACATCAAAGGCACCACAATAGTAGTTCCTGTAGTAAAACACATAAGATACACTGTAGCTACGATCATACATACACACCCTATGACATCATCGGTGTTCACAGCACAATAGTATAAAGTGTGAAAGCAACCTACACACACCTGTGTATTCCCAAACACTGCACCATAGGTGTAAACACACGGGGAACTTTTAGAATGTACATGTTAGGAGCTGCCATAGCTGTGATTCATCACCATGTGTTAGAGACTGACGGTGTTGTGGAGGATGATGCTGACAACCACCGCAGGCCCCGGAGGAGGAGAAGAGTGTTCAGACCAAGGGTAACCTTCCAGGGGCTACATGATCTGGAGATAGTAGAGCATTACAGGGTGGACAGGGACATCTTACAGCAAATAGTTGAGCTGTGCCAGCCACACCTGAGAACCAGAAACAACAGAGGGGAACCCATCCCAGTGGACACGAAGGTATGTGTAAGCTTGCGAATACTAGCCACAGGTACCTTTCAAAGGCCAACTGGAGATATAATGGGGATCTCACTGGCATCAGCATCCAGGGTATTACACCAGTTCCTGGATGCCATGTTATCACATGCCAATAAGCATATATACTCCCCCCGAACTCAGGAGGAGTTGGCCAGCAATATGCGTCACTTCCATCATGTGGCACACTACCCGGCGGAACTGGGTGCGATAGACTGTACGCACATACATATCAAGTCACCACCCAGTGAGCATGGTAGGCGCTACATAAACCGCAAGGGATTCCACTCCATCAACTGCCAGGTTGTGTGCAATGCCCAGGGCATTATCATGGATGTGTGTGCTGGCAGCCCTGGAAGCTACCATGACTCCCATATCTGGCATGCCTCACAGCTGTATCAGGTATTTGTCAGGGGGGACATCCCACATGGCCACCTTGTGGGGGATGCTGGCTATGCACTGGAGCCGTGGATGATGACTCCCATCAGAAATGCACACACACCCATGCAAGAACGCCATAATGAGGCACACGCACAAACCAGAATCATCATAGAGCATGTGTTTGGGATGCTGAAATCACGGTTCCATTGCTTGGACACATTTGATGGAGCCTTGCAGTACTCTCCAGGCACATGTGCCCACATCTTCATAGTATGTGCCATGCTACATAATATGATCTTGCGGAAACAGCTGCAGCAGGGACAAAATGGTGAAGGCCCTAATAGCCCACCGCAATTGCCAAGGCCTTCACAGGCACAGAGGGATTCAGACCATGAACACCCTGTGCCAGCCCCAGTAGGCAGACGGAGGCGTGCCCAATATGCCTACGCCTTGGCAAAGAGGGAACGTATAGCACATACTCTGACAGTGTAGGCCCCTATGGACTGACACACCTCTCCACCTGCACACACAGTAAAATGGATGGCACACACACACGACCACCTGTAAATTGTAATGTATCGGTGGCCTACTGTGTGAATCCTACATAGGCAACCCTCAAACATTGTACAAACAACAGCTATTGAAACAAGCAATGTCAACACCTGAACAGTACATGTGCCTATCAGCATATGTTGGTGCTGTGTGTATAGGTTGCTAGGTACATCAGTAGGTACACGCCCGATTGTCAGAGGCCATGCACCAAATGAGGCAAACAGTATCTGCTGTCGCCACAACATCGAGTAACCAACTGTCGCTCAGTGGAGCAGAGACAATCGCGGGATCACATGTGTGTAAGCACTGTTCTCGACACACTCTGCACGGATTCCCTGCTGTGTTAATGAGGGGCTCCACATAATGTAATCATGGATGTTGTGTCAAGGCATGGGGTGTACCCATGACAGGTATTCGTCACTGCAGCATGCTCCACCAACGGTCGTTTGAAGGTGTAGCACATTATCGTGTGTGGCTCACTGTGATATACATACCCAATGCTGGAGCAAATCCAGTAAACATCACATGGACATACCATTAATTGGACTCATCCATATGTAAACTAAATGAGTTACCCATGTGAGTTCAGTATGGAGTAACAGCCGTAGTATACTCCACATACAAAACGCCATAACACGTGTACAAATCCCAGATGGCCAAGTGGTAAATGCAGTGACTGTTGTGCATGTTCCTGGTCCCACATCCTGCAAGGGATGTAACGTAATCCTGAAGGCACGAATAATGCATGTCGGATGCAGGTCATCAGATCATGTTTAGCACACATTAGCGGGAATATGCATTGCCCAGTGCTGGTAAGCGTCGTTTAAATATGACTATATGGATATGCGTGAAACAGGGCTAAGCTTCTCTGAATATCGTGCAGATCACGGTCAATGATGTCCAGAACAGGTGAAACCAGCGTTATTCACCCCTGTACTATTAGCACCTGCTCTGAAGGGTAAAATGACCACTGCCAGGAGTAGAACATGCAATCATGTATACAATCACCTAACTCTATGGTAGCCAAGATGTACCTACGGCAGGTGTGTAATGTGACAGGTTCAGACACAAACGTGCGGAGTCCAGGAAACAGTATACACCGACAAGTACACAATGAAAGGTGTATTTTGCCTGTCACTTTCTCTGTCAGATATATATATATATATATATATATACATATATATATACATATATATAATACAGATAGAAAGGGTGATAGAGAGATATATGTTGATATATACGGATTCACCGATATCTGCAAATATATAGATAGGTCAACGACATTCATAAAACTGTGGAGGTACAAATAAATAGGATACCACCAACTATGGAATGTGTCACATACCGACACGTGTAACCATGAGGCTGAAAGACCACAGTACCGGAACATTAGAACCACGAGTAATATTATCACGATATGAAGGGACATTTAGTTACCGCTGCCGGTGTTGTGGTCTACATAGGTACTGTGTTGAACTGTGTTTGTGATTGCCGTAGTCTATGTATGCGTGTGTTGAGGGTGCCGTGTGCATTTCCATGTGACTGTAATGTGTGTGTGTGTGTTTGCATCGTTTGTCTGTCAGTGCCAACTCAGAGGTAGATCATTATGGTAGGTGTGGTTATAGCTAGCCGTAGGCATACGGTTACCACCTGTCCCACATTAGGAGGGACAGCACCTCCCTGAGCAGTTGTGTCCTGACATAAAACATTACAAAGGGCAACTGTCCAAGATTGTAGGACATTATTATGTCCCATATATTATGTAATAGCTGCATTAAATAGTTATGCCTGTATGTAAGAAACGTAAATGTTACATGCAATATGATAAGTAGCCAAAATCCTACAATAAGTAAGTATTGAGGATAAAAGTATGTGCTATCCTATGTACTGACCATGGGTATGTGTCGGCCTGTAAACACCGATGTGTGTCCTGCAAGTGTCTCACAATGGCCATTTGAAAATATGGCAACCCACGCCAAAGAGGTTCAGTTACCAACACAACTGCAATGACTGCAAATATCTGGGATAGAAATACATGGGACAGCTGTCATTTAGTAACATTCTTTTACATATCACTGTAATTCCGGAGGTATGGAAGTATCAACCTCACCTGCATACTATATAGAAACCAATTAACAACGGCCCAATGTATATGCCCGTAACAAAAGTCTACTAACTGATAGCTCTTTAATTAGGGAAGGAGCCCACACACATATATGGAATATGTAGAAACGCAAGCGCCACAACTATAGCAATACTGACTGTAATTACACCACAAACATCCAGTCAGTCAATTACATCTGCAGAAGCATTAACATACCTTGTGAGAGACACATTTAAAGGTGCCATGTGAAATCGTAGCCGTTGTATAATGGAACAAACGGCGATGTTACAGGTTTTGTTTGCAATAGTCCCTTATCAGACGGTTGGGATGACAGGTACACTCACATGTAGAACCACATACTCTAGCCGACACACACAATCTACGGGGGACATGAATCCAAACTATCCGTGTCTCTACACATAGCAGCTGCAATTACACACAACAGTACAGGCCATCTCCCCGAATGTAGGGCAAATGGGCAATGCCCAAGTGGAGAATTCAATTATACCCCACTGTTGCCGCGTAATTGGCGAATGGAGTAGCTGCACAGCTGATGTACAAGTAACAAGTCACTCAGGAACACCAATTGGCGGCAGGAAACCACATGTTACAGGTATCGACGTATAAAAGGATGACTTGCCAGACATTCAAACTGTATGCTCATACCATAGAACTGTTTAAACAGTGTAAGAGAGAGATAGTCACGAAAGTCCGGAACGATAACAAGGTATGTAGAACACTTGGCATGTAAGTGTATGTATAGCCTGTTTTGTATTAATTATGTTAGTGTATGTATAGCCTGTGTTGTATTAATTAAAAGTGTCTGCAATGCATAAAGTGTGAAAAGGTATTATGTACTGATGTTTTGCTGAGCATAGTAACGCTTGTAGAAATTGTGTGTCCTGCAGTGGGCCACAAGGTAAACATCACAGACACTACAAGGGATGCTACATGAGGGCTTTAAACAGAACAATTCCATACCACCCGCCGTCAGTGGTAGGGTATGTCCAACAAGTACTTGCCATAGCAGGGGATAGTATATGTCGATATACTGTCACAGTAGGCATTTGTATGGGCATATAACGACAATGACATGTCTAAGGTGGTCCCGCTGTGCAAGTATGTTTTGCATTATGGGATACTATGTAAAATATGTGTAATGTACAGTATTGTAGGTAGATATGTCAGATATTCTAATCAGCATAACAGGCATACCAAAGGTATCGTCTATTGGCATGTACAATATACAATAACAGGATTCATATGGCTTGTATTCATGGGACACTGTAATAACATGATAGCTAATATAAATGGAAGAGCTACTCAATTAACCATGCACAAAGGACATGTAATAGCTTCACAGGTTCATAGTGGGGTACTATGCAGTCTGGCAAGTCTATGTGTAAGCTCAACTACAGTGTTCACACCAGCTGCACCTCTCTAGGGTAGTGTCCTGTCTGTGAAAAGCAGAGCCATGTGTTACCTGCACCTCTGCACAGTACAGCCACTGCAGTGATCCCTGGCGTACATGTGTCTCCCATCCACCAAGTGAGGTATCACATGAGCAGTGCTACTGAGTGTCCCTGCATGATGTACATAGGAATCATATTCCAAAGCATGGTGAGTGTCTGGTTTGGGTATGTAACCCTCAAGCACATCCCACTCATCGTTGCGTGTGTGCACATATCCATGAGCATGTTGCTGACCGTGGTTTTTGCTTATGTCGCTTATGTGGAGTATATCCATGAATATTGTTGTGGACATGGGCCCTGTCTGTTCAGCGGATGTCACCCCTGAGTATGTAGTATGCAAATGTGTACAGACGTGGTGTCCGTCATTCTGCCACATACGTCAACCGTCGGAGCTCAATAAACATCATGGCATGTTAATGTTGTGGTATGTAAAGCCATAGCTGTTGTGTAAGGTACACTCTAAATGGGGTGTTGTACCCTTGAATGTGTGTATACGTCTGGTGTTCAGAGGTACAATGGGTGCCTATGTTCCAGCTACAAACCCAGTACAGATAAGTATGGCCATGTAGAAGGATATCCATGCCACAGTGGCAATATGGTTATCAAAAGAGTGGGTGTGACATACGTGTGTACTACGATCATGTACAATGTGACATGTATTTAGGGGACTACCACTTATGTGATAGTCAGTGGGTGAATGGTGTAATGCAAAGGGGATGTTCATGCACTTTGTGTCATGCAGCTTGAGGCCATGATATTGATATCAGGTATCCGTCACAGTGACACCCTTATGGAGGGAGTCAGTATCAGCTGGTGGATCAATCATGGTGCTTTGTATACAGTTGTCTGTAAAGCTAGGCAGGGAAAGTCCCTCTATGCTAGCCTGTACCTCAGGGAAGCATATACCGAACATGAGGGGCCCTTATGACTGAGGACTGTGGTACACCAAGTGTAACTGAAATACAGTAGGTACTATGGTATGCAACCCTCATTGTGTGTTTCCTGTCAGTGAGCCACTTTGCATAACATCCTGAGACATAGAGTTCAATGTGCAGGTGGATGTGTATGTTGTCAATTCCAGAATGGAGAACGGTGCTGAAAGGCAATGAGAGGACAATGTAGACTGTGTGGACCCCTTTACCGTCATCAACTACCCTTGTAACTGTATCAAAGGAGTCCACCAGGTATAGGAGCCATGCTCTGGTCCTAACAAGTCCAACCTGGGTGCCATCAAAGGACCGGAGCCCACCAATGCCTCTGTGAATGACTTCCATGATGATGTGTCCCATAGCCTTGCAGAACAGTCCAGTCAGGTGTAGAGGGCCATAGTCCCCTTCATGCATAATGGCACCACCTGTGTGGAGTGTGATAACTGTTGCTGTGTGCCATTCAGGGGCCACAATGTCTGATACAAGGCTATTACTGAATATGGTGGCCAAGTGGGGAGACATGTCGTTCAGAGGTTTGTGTAAATCACAGCCGGGGATGTTGGACGGTCACATGGGTCCAGTGTTCCAGGCCATATAGAGTGCAGGTTAGTACTGTGTAGGTGTGACCACAGGGACATCGCAATGTTCCTGCATGGATTGTGGCCCTATAGAGAGTGAGAGGGTGTAATGTTAGCATTGAACCCATCCGCCAGTATGTTGCCAACATCACCTGTTTCTGTAATGTTCCTGAGTAACTGTTGTATGTTAGAGCAGCTGTGAGTATTGCCATTGACTACTGACATACCTCCATAATGCCTTGTGGTACACCCTGGAATGTGTCACAGTAATGTTTATGTAGCTAGTTTCGGAGTATGTGATGATGGATCCTGTAGCCCTACTGAGGCTGACCAGTGAGCTACTCCACCCATGGGATTGTACTCCACTTTGCAACAGCCTCCACCTGTTGTTGTAAATTATGTCCATGGAACTGGACCCCCAGAGTGGCGTCCGTTATCTGGTGGGTACCATCATGGCTCTGTGTGGAATAGCATGATCCATGCAGTCATGTAAGTGCTAATGAAGTGCACTGGGGGGCATGTTTCATCATTTGTATGTGCATTGTCCATCTGCACGGGTGTCATGATGGTAACTACTGCTGTCATAAGACGTCTGTAGTAGGTGTTGTAGTACTCTTGCACTGTGTATGCCATGAAGGGTGTGATGCCGGGATGTGGATAACAAGGTGATTAGCATATGTTCGGAATCCACCAACGAGGGGCAACCCCAGGTGTGGAACACCAGTCACATGTTGGTAGTGTCCATGTCAAGGATATTGCTGATCTTGGAGGTGGTGTGTATGGGTTGATCCAGCCGAGTGGAGGTTATGAATCCAGGACAGCATTGGCCTAATGTGTCGGTACATGAGTGGCTATCCCAGTTAAGTGTTGGGTAGTGTCAGTCTCACATCAGTAGTACCTGTCTGAGCCCTACTGTCCAGTACACCAAGAAATGAGGTCTGGTAACTGTGGGGTATGTTGCTGAATCCGTAGCTTGTTACAATGTGTATAGCAGTTCTGGCCACAGATAGTTGCATGTGGAGCACCTCTGATGCATTGTGCTAAGTAACTAGCCAGGATGTGTGTACAACATAGTGGAATATGGGAACACCTCAGCCGTGGGTGTGCCGGTCCAGGTTACATGACTGAAAGGTATGGTCTGTGTATAACCTGTCATTGCAGGTGTGCTCTGCAGAGCCTAGAGGCAGGTCCTAGTCACTGCAGAGATATTGAAGTTGTCCATTATAAGGAGTGCCTTGCCTGTGTGCGTCAGAGATGAAGATGTCAAGCTTTGCGTCACATGATCCCATGTTTTGCTTGCCTGTTCCCGTTCTGGTGGTGAATGTTATGGGAAACTGTGCAAGACAGGCAGTATAGAAGCAGCAAGAGCCTTACATGTTATCTGTACTCTCAGGGCTGACAGGTGCAGGTCATCTGTGCCAAAGCATTGTGTTTTGTTGACCATGTCAGTCAAAGCGGACAGATACCAGATGCCTGTGAAATGACAGCAGAAGCATAGGCAACTGTTGAAGTGACACAGTCAGTCGTTGCACAGTGGTAACAGGTCCGGATAAATGCATAATGCTCCCCAGGGCTTGGCCCATACCTTCAGGGCTACAAAACCGGTGAGCTATTGCATGTCCCTGAACACGTAGTCTGTGAAGTTGCATCTCAGTGCAGTCACACTAACATGGAGAATGACAGTCAAATTGTACCTGGTGAGGTGTGGCATGGGTGCATAGGTTATGTTGCAGAACCAGTTACCAGACAGCAAGATGTAAGCGACTATCACCTTGTGTAGCCTGCTGAGTGGAACATCAGTGTGACCGCCTACAGAGTCACCTATGACAGGTGTGCTGTGTATATTATAACACCCTATTGGCTGTATGTGATGAGCACACATGAGTCTGTGGGCTATAAGTTATTGTCGTTGTGTTTGGTGATGGGGGCTGCCTTAGGTGCCTACACAGAATATGGAGAGGTACTGCACAAGCTGTACTCGTATGTGTGGCCTGTGGTGGTGATCTTGAGAGACTATGTGATGAGTGGGGTGTGTTGCGAATGTTACACATCCCCACATGATTATCAGGTTGAGTCAGGGTTGGTGACAGCATTACCCCCAGCAGGGCTGCATATGTGCATCTCCCACAGGCTGTAGTGTCATGGGTTGGGAGGTGAGCATTGACTGTGTACATGAGACAATTGCTCTATTACCACATGCACGACATATTCATCATATAGACAGGCAATAGCACTGGTATGTGACAGTTGGACATGCCTGTATATACAACCATGTCTCACAAGATATGTGAGTTACGTGTGTACAGCAGCTGTTGTACTGTAAGCAAGCTGGAAATGTAAGGACAGATGGTGTACTTATGAGAAATGGTGTGGAATGGGTGCTATATTAATCGGTAGCTCATGAAGAGCTCACAAGTTTTGAACAAGTGCTGATCATGAAAATACAATACAGATAGGGTGCTGGATAATATCAACCCACAAGTGGTGACGACAGTCATAATTGGTGGTACCGCACTATTACCCTGCTGAGTATGGTATGCAAGTCCATGAACCATTATCAATGTAGATGTTAGCAGTACAGATGTACATGACAGTACGGATGTTTGACTACATATACCTAAGTATGTCACAGGAGTGTTCATCCAGTGGCCTTTTGACAGAATCAACACTACAAAAGGTACCAGAGTGACATGTGCATATTGCATCAGTGCCAGCTACAGTAAAACAGGGTTAATGTGTTGTACTCCACCCTCATTGTAGCCCATACCATACAGACAAATGTGAGGCATCTGTGTATGTAAGGATGTGAATGGCCATGACCTATGAGCAATAGCTGTCTCAGTGTTGTGAACAACATACAGAATGGGCTTTGTGGGTGGTGTGTGTGACATATGTGCACATTCTGATAGATGATTTCAGCATTGTCACCACTAGGTGAAGATCCCTGTACCCATTAACTACCACCTAGGCTGCGATCAACATTATGGACACTGTGTAAGGGATGGTGCTGTGCAGTTCACCTCCCTGAGTTGGTGACATCTCCAGGCCCCTTAGGTAGTCATACGAGGTACCCATGTCATGACAGGGTGCCATCCATGAGCATGGAGATCATTGGACAGGCATACACAGCACTCGGGTGACCAATATTGGATCACATACCACCTTTAAGGGGTATTGGCCATGCGTGGATGGGTGATACCAGCCTTCACAATCCTCACCTCCACTATGCAGCATGCTGTCTACCTTGCAAAAAGACATGTGCTAAACTATGATGTTGGACATGCTACATGTCCATATCCTGATCTGAAAGACATACGTCATGGACAGCCACCATCCTACTACTAGGATCGCCACATGCTGGACAGATCTGTGTGCCATACATGTGACATAATCCCACCATACTATGCAACTCTGTCCATCAAAGCTGCACATGTCATCTCTGTCATACATGGTGTGATGACCGCATAGTAGATGTAGTATCAACTGTCTGGATCAGTAATGTGGCACTGATGCACCTCGCAGTGGCAAAATGGCTGTCAGATACAGCTAGGAAACCTTGCCCGTACATGCTATAGTTGATAACCATCCCTGCGAATGACGTCTGACTAGCCATTGTCCCATGTCTATCACATGTGCAACACAGGCAATCTGTGGCAGGATGTTGAACAGCTGTACAGTGCTGTGTAGATGTATATGGCAAAACACATGCATGTAAAGGTTTCCATGCGTATGTGTGCATTGTCACTGCTCAAGTCCATTAAGGCAGTGTATGTGTTGATATGTGACATATATACAGCATCAAGGTCAGCAGCATTAACGTGGTCACATCCAGGCATGCGCTGATAGGCAAGAACAACAGTGCAGGCAAACAGACATGCCCACATCAAGACAGCATTCACATGGAGTATGAACAATGTAATGCGGTGACACACCTATATGGTGATGCTATCCAATGCATAACGGGTGTTACATGTGTGTGACACAAATATGTCAGTTGTGTCAGTGTCATGATGATCTGCAAAGATAACTGTGCAGATGTACTAGATTTACCTAAATGTATGTGCAGCAGTATCTCTGTACATCTCTGATACTGTGACCTGTTACCATCATTATGTCTTACAGATAATGCCTCGTACATGCCTGCCAGTGTACAGCCACCAGGAAGATGATGTCCTCATCCCGTACCTCCATGAGAACTACGAGGTGTTGTTCAGCCATGTGCCACAGCATGCCCAGCAGTGTGACGACCTGTGGCAGGATCTTTGCAGGAGGGTGAATGATGTGGGTGGCCATAACCGCACCTACCAGCAGGTGTGCAGACACTGCATGGACTTGATACGACATGCAAAACAGCGTGCCACTGCAATCACCAGGGAACAAGGTGGAACAGGTGGTGGGCCACCAACCCAGCCCCCACTGAGAGCTACTGGCCAGTCTGGGGACACCCTCAGAACAGCATCCACAAACACTAGCTTCCATCGTGGAGGTGGGTGTCTCCCAACCAATGAGCCTCTAGTTACCTGGTAAGTCAGGACTGCACATATGACTATTCTATCCCATTTAGTTGCATGTGTCACTGTACATTATGTAATGTAACATCATATGCAAGGTATGTTGACACACATGCTGCATACTACAGTATGCTAACCTGTGTATGCACACATGTGCATACTATATGCTATTGTACAGGCGAATGTATTAACATGCACAGTGCACCCTGTGGCTGTCATACAGTCATGGATAATGATCACACTGCTGTGTCACCCCTATACAGGTACCTCTGGCATGCCCCACAGACATCAGTCCATTGCAGGTGAGACTCTCATCAGTATCAGGCATGTTAAAGCATAGATCTATTCAACATGTGGCCAGTTAACACTTGTACACTTGATGTTTGGTCCAGTCACGATATACAGGTTGCATCACCCCTCATTCACACTGGCTACCCATGTGCAATATATACAAACAAAATGATACACTGACATGAAACCACAGTATTTGTCATTGCTACATGTGTGGACATATGTACTATACATTGGAACAACACGTGTGGTACGCAAACAGTACCACACAGTGAGCTGTGATATGGGCAGCCCAAAGGAGTCACCATTGTGTTATATGCCCCTGCAATGGGTGCACACATTGTGATGTGCCATCTGACATGACCCAGACACGTAGTGTTCTGGCTGCAATATTGTCACACTATCCAATAACCCATACCCCACATACCAAACATACAACCCGTTGTTTGCATAGCCCTGTGGATGGTGACATATCTGACATCTATGGGTGTATGTCATATGTGACAACACAGACATGTGAGATAGACGGCTATCACAAACATTTGGCCAACACATGTGCACACATGGCCATGGGGGATGGCCAGAGACACGTAGCCACACAGTAGATGTGATGTGTATACACCCTATTGCACATTGTCCACACATGGTCCAATTATAGCCTTAGTCGACTGATTATACAATTGATGTGGTACACTGGACATCCTAAAAGCCTGTGCACAGCTAGTGGAGGTGTCACTTGAAGTCTACCATATAAGATGTGTTGCACATCACGACTGTGTCATAGCATGACAGTAGTCACCTGTACATCTTCCACAGACATTGCCACCACATCAGGCCACAGATACTGTACATTTCCCTTGCTGCTGTAGGACATCACCATTAGCTGTGCACCTCGTGTGTGTGGTACATCAATGTCATGTGGGACATGGTGAATTGACAAGTCTGCTATGTGTGGACATGGTTGCCAGGCAGCTAAGACTCTGTAGTAGTTGTGCAGGGGTGTCATCTGTAGGTCCTCCAGTGACCTGTCACATGACACAGCATGGTTTGGTGTGTATACACCTCAGCATGGTGGGTCACAATCCAGAGTTATGTCATGGGTATGCATGCAGTTATGGCTATGCAATGTGTACATATTATGCACTGTATAGCAATATAGATGCCTCATGATGCCATGCAATGGCACAGTGTCTGTACTTCACACTGTATTGCAATGTAGATGGCTCACACTACCCTTTCATGCTCATGCACATTTGCTAAACATGCATTCTATCTGTAGGGCATACAGCCAACATTGCAATGTGATGCCCATTATGATGCTGTACATTTGTCAGGACACCATTGTGTCAGACATGTATGCATGTTAATGCACACGTCAGCAAATTACATGTCAAGGTCACGTCAGCCATGTGTACTGTTATCCTGTTCTGGTCCACATGGTGTATCACGGGAATGCATGCATACTACCATGATTGTGTGAACTGCATGGCTACTGATATGACACCTGCTTGCTGTAGTGTGCACCCCAGGGAGGTATGCTAACTAACACTATTAATGTCTGAGCTGCATGCCGTCTGCTGTATCACATGCATGCTGCATGCCGTCTGTCAAATCACATGCATGGTGTGTCTGTGTGTGTCTGTCACTGTTTGTGTCTGTCACTGTGTGTCTCTGTCACTGTGTGTGTGTGTGTGTGTGTGTGTGTGTGTGTGTGTGTGTGTGTGTGTGTTTGTCACTGTGAGTCTGTCACTGTGTATGTGTGTCACTGTGTGTGTGTCTATTGTAATTTAGAATCTTTCTTTGCATTCACAGGTGATGTAGGTGTGTTACCCTCCTGCGTTCCATCTGATGTTAGTGTCCCCACAGATACTAGCAGTGATGAACATATGCATGAGGTACAGGCAGGGTTGTCAGGGGCTGAATCTGTGTCAATGGTTGCCATCCCAGCTATGTCTCCCTCTTCCCCGCACACAGTTCTGCTGCCAACACATACCGCATCACCAGTGGCCATAGAGGAAGGACAGTCAGCGTCTGTCGGCATGAAACAGGAACGTGTGGTGGCTACAGAAGGTGTGTCTCCACACCATGGTGTCAATGTAATGACTGCAGATGTGCCACACAGGCATGTGGCCGGTGCTGCTCGTAGGAGGACCTCTGGCAGACAAGCACCTGCAGGACAGAGCACAGCAGCTGGTATCACCAGACGCATGTCCCAGACTGTAATGGCGGCACAGGCACGTGCTGAACAGCAGAAAAGAGAAGAGCAGAGGCTGCAGAGGGCTGCTAAACATACCCTAAATGACAATATCCAGGCATTGGCAAATGCTCAACAGCAGATTGCTGATGTTCTGGACAGGCAATTGTGTGACATGGTCGGAATCCTTGACCGTGGCATGGCAATCCACGAGTGTGAGCTGTCTGTGCTGGAACATCTGATAGGAGTGAGTCATAGGCCATGTGGACGTAGGCCAGCTACACCACCTAGTGCAGGTCAACGTGAGCGTGCCACCTCACATGCCTGCTCTGGTGCTGCGCTGTCCACACCAGGACACAGCAGGCCACGTGGGCATGGCCCTGGATGTTCCCAGCGGGGACATGGTTCCAGTGGACATGTGTCAGACAGTAGCCAATCTGTACCTCCACCTGGTAGTGCCCGTGCAACCCCTGTCAGGCACAGGTCATGTGGCCATGGCCGGACATAGTGAGCTGTACAATCTGGTCTGTACAATCTTGAGCTGTCAATAATACCCCTGTATAGGCCTCACAAAAGGCAGAACTGTGTGCACACATACATGCACACAGCAAACACATCTGTAGGGCAACACAACACCCACATGCATACTGAACAGACATGTCCAATCATATCACCAGCCCTTACCCACACACATGATGTCATCCATTGGTGCAGCCTATGCCCCTGGCAAACATTATCACCCTGTGCATATGATGAAGCCTGTGCCACATCCCTGTCATCCACACCATTGGTGCAGGGACATGATCTAATGGTCTGATGCACAGGATGAACAGAATAGTGAGAGAAGTGTATATTACATTAGTTGTCTAAGAATAGTGAGAGAAGTGTATATTACATTACTTGTGTAAGAATAGTGAGAGAAGTGTATATTACATTACTTGTGTACTGTTGACATGCACCAAACATACCATGTAGTACAGGTGTAGCATGCATTGTTATATGTTCACAGTATGTGTCTCGGTAACAACAGTAACGGCATGTTGGTAATGATGCCCTGGTTCCCTCCTTATGGTCTACTTGCATGTGCCTACAGGTAGCAGTGTTTGCAGTCTCCCATGTGAAACTGTGGAGTAATCACAGGCACGTATGGCAATATCAGCATGCTATATGTAGCCTCAACCTGACTGTTGGAAAGGCTAACATACCACAGATGTCCACACATATACTGATCCAGAAGCATGTGGGCAGTTTAATGGGCTACAGTGGGTAGAGACATGACATCCATACCAGGTCACATCACAGGTATGTTGACATGGTGCAGGGAATGTACACAGCGGTCCAGCCAATGATAATGTTAGAGGCCACTTGATAGCATGAGGCCTCACTGTGTAGCAGTAATACCCTGTCAAATTACAGGAACATGCCCGCACTCACAGGGTCAACAACACTATAAAGCCCACCCCATAGTGTTGAGGTGAGGACCCCTGCCTATGTGGTCATCACCATCACAGTACTGTGCACCCACATGACGCGACACAGAGAAAGAACATGTACAGGTAGCCGGTACGGCTGAGACCGATGGCATCAACAGGGTAGTAGACTGCATCACCATGAGGGGTTATGGATCCTGTGTGTTCTGTATGGTAGCATACACCCTCACTCCATGCACCAGACAGCCATACATACATACCCACACACACACACTGTGGAGACCACACATGTCATTCACATACGGATAGCTGATATGTGTCACACCACCCCTGCCTACGTCATGCTTTCCACACTACAGTATGTACAGATCTCTACAACAGTGTACAGGGGTGTGTAACAATTGGGATGTATTCCCAACCATACATGGCATATATGGTCACACAAGCAAACACCCATGGCAGCATTGTGAATGATGCACCTGCTAAATGATGATACGTCTGACAGACTTGCAGCAGTATTGGCCACATTATGTGTACCAATGCTACGTCCAGCAATTGTGCTTCTATATGCACATGGATGTAAGTGTTACAGGTGTCAAATGACCTACAGTCAGTAACACCTGACCGCTGTGTAGGTTTTATGTATTCACCATCAAGTAACAGTAACATAGCGTACTGTTTGCACATGTAATGGTAGGATAGCGTGTGACACATCTGTGAGCCGTCCCTGGCAAACATCCATCTGCACAGGTGGATCACCACTTTATGTACACACATCCATCCATATTTGATGTACATCCTACTGTACTGTCAGTATGTCACCATATACAGGTGTCAATGATGGGGCTGCATTGCAACTGCTTGTTGTAGTTGGCCACAGATGAGTTACATACATCAGCTACTGCACATGCATGGTAGGTGCATGCACACTACAAATTGTACATGTGTGTTGGTCCTACATGCCTGTCATGTAGCCATGTTTGTATGCATTGCAATTGGTGGACATGTGTGATGACATACATAACACATTTACTGTTGTATGATATGATGGGTGTCATGGGTAACTAGTACAGAGGGAATGTGTCCTCGGTCAACATTGCTACCTCATGTACTGTTAGCATTCAACAGCCATGGACCCACCTTCCATTTGCTTGCGTGCATGTGATTGCTGTAGCCACTTGTCTGCATGGAGGACAGCAAAAGCTATGCTATGTATATATGCGTTGTGTGTGTGGTCCATGCACATATCCACTGCGATTACATGTATGTCATATCCAAACATGTGTGTTCTTTGGTGTACAGCGACAGTCATCTGTCACAGCTGTGTAAGAACCAGGGCCCCTGGTATGTGTAGAGCTGACCTGGTTATGTACAGTGGTATCATTGCAATGCATGACACATGATGGAACCCTGTCAGTACATGTGTAGTCTGCACAGTTGCTGTAGACCTATGTACAGTCCACTGGTCATGAGTCACACGGTGTTGTGGTAATGTATGGCTGTGTATTGCTGGTCCAACGACATAGTGATGTCTGAGGGCTACATTGTAGACTGCAGTGTGTACCTCTGTGATCTGTACCTGAGACATCTGTGATGGCTCCTGAGTGTGTACTGGTCAGTACATATGAGTGACCTTCATGTACATGGGGACAGTAACACCATACTGTGCCCTTCCATGTTTAGAATCCATGTGCATGCAAGACGGCCCATTGCAACTGCTAAGTGTGTGAGAATGCCCAGTATGCCATTGTGTAGATGGACACACAGTACATTCCAAACTGCACACTTCCGTGTTTAGAATCCATGTGCATGCAAGACAGATCTGAGACATCTGTGATGGCTCCTGAGTGTGTACTGGTCAGTACATGTGAGTGGCTTCATGTACGTGGGGACAGTAACACCATACTGCGCCCTTCCATGTTTAGAATCCATGTGCATGCAAGATGGCCCTTTGCAACAAGTGTGTGAGCATGCCCTGTATGCCGTTGTGTAGATAGACACACAGTACATTCCAAATGGACGTGCGATACTAAGCGTGTGGGCATGCCAAGTGACACCTTGTGTCGGTGATGTGCCTCTGTGTATGGGCATGGCCATTGACATCCTGTATAGCGATGGTGGTCATCTAGGCAACAGATGTCCCTTTTCAACGTCACGATGGATGCCTACATTGAACACACTGGTTGACTGACTTGAAGGGTGTACCGTCTGTGGCGTGTCCCGTATCTATGTAGTGTTGTTGTAGTGTTCTGTCGATATTTAGTTGCCCCGATCACACCACTGCCATGTGTTTGTCTACGTCTGCCTTGGGACAGTAATATGCTTTCAGACTGCTCACTCTCTATACAGTCCCTATCGGCATCCTTGCCTTTGTGGATGATGTCATCCACCTAGAAGTATGCCTCTGGAAGTGCTATGTTCAGTAATCTCGGTAGCGCGTTCTGTAACTGTGTAATGCTGTAGTGTGATAAGGTAGTTAGGTGTATGTTCGACTCCCAGCCCTGCCAAGTGTGTGCCTCTGCGTGTGTATGTGTGTGTGTGTGTGTGTGTGTGTGTGTGTGTGTGTTTTTCCAGCTGCCTGGGGGCACAGTAATGCTTTTAGACGCCTCACACCACATACATTCACTATCGGCGTCTTTGCCTTGGCGGATGATGTCATCCACCTAGAAGTATGCCTCTGGGAATGCTGTGTTCAGTAATCTCGGTAGCGCATTCTGTAACTGCATAATGCTGTAGTGTGATAAGGTAGTGAGGTGCATGTTCGACTCCCAGCCCTGCCACGTGTGTGTGTTTTCAGCTGCTTGGGGACACAGTAATGCTTTTAGACGCCTCACACCACATACATTCCCTATCGGCGTCTTTGCCTTTGTGGATGATGTCATCCACCTAGAAGTATGCCTCTGGGAGTGCTGTGTTCAGTTATCACGGTAGCACATTCTGTAACTGCATAATGCTGCAGTGTGATAAGGTAGTTAGGTGTATGTTCGACTCCCAGCCCTGCCAAGTGTGTGTGTGTGTGTGTGTGTGTGTGTGTGTGTGTGTGTGTGTGTGTGTGTGTGTGTTTTTCCAGCTGCCTGGGGACACAGTAATGCTTTTAGATGCCTCACACCACATACATTCCCTATTGGCGTCTTTGCCTTTGCGGATGATATCATCCACCTAGAAGTATGCCTCTGGGAGTGCTGTGTTCAGTAATCTCGGTAGCGCATTCTGTGACTGCGTAATGCTGTAGTGTGATAAGGAAGTTAGGTGTATGTTCGACTCCCAGCCCTGCCAAGTGTGTGCCTGTGTGTGTGCATGTGTGTGTGTTTCCAGCTGCCTGGGGACACAGTAATGCTTTTAGATGCCTCACACCACATACTTTCCCTATCGGCATCTTTGCCTTTGCGGATTATGTCATCTGCCTAGAAGTATGCCTGTGGGAGTGCGGTGATGCTGGAACTCGGTAGCACATTCTGTTACTGCATAATGCTATAGTGTGGTAGACTAGACAGGTAGATGCTCGATTCCAGGGCATGGCAGGTGTGTGTTTGGCAGTTATAGCATATGTGTTGGTATCTGTGGGTGGCTAGCTGCAGGATATGTCCAGTTTGTTTTGCTGCTGACCTATTTAGTGTCCACAGCCCACATATTCTGCCAAGACACTGGGTTGTCAACACATACAGTTGCCAATAGGTCTGGTGAGTCACTGTCAGCAGCCCTACTCTTACCCTTGCTACGGTCTGACCCGTGTGACGCAACATAACACACGTGCCTTGATATTAACAACACTACATGATGCAGGTGGCACATGTAGTTTCCTTTCCATTCCTGTCTAATGCATTGATGTCATGTGGTTCTCTGCTGTGATATAAATGCCATATCTACATATGTGTGTACATGTATATGTGTGTATGTATATATACATATATGTATGTCCATGTATATATGTCTACAAATAATATATGTGATATATGTAGATGTAGAGGTGGACATAGATGTGAACATATGTCTGGGGACATCAGCACTATTGACTATTTGTGCCAGATGATCTGTATGTGATAACCTGGGATCTATGTATATCTGCCATGGCATGGTGTTAATGCACATCATCTGTGGTGTGCAGGGCCACGGGTTGTAGTCGTGTAGACACCGGTTATTTTGTTGCTGGGCAGACCATGGGACATCAAATATGGTGATGGTAAGGCACCTGTTGCCAGTTGTGTGTGGATCTGAGCAGCACTGAGCAGTGGTTAATATGTTGGAGGTTCAGTATGGGTCATATAACTATTCATTAGAAGACTACACTATGCAGATGAGGTTGACTATGGTGTATCACATTTATCACCAGGGTGTGCTGCTGGTCCCTGGAGTGAGTGTATGTGTGTAGTCAGCCAGGTGCAGGTCTCGCATATAGTTGACAGCATGGGAGGGGGGGTCAGGCATACTGTACGTACATTGCAGAACTGTACCTCGGGACTGCTGCTGCCTTAGCAAACCTAAGCTAGGGGTGTGTTTATACCTCCCTGGTGATGTTGGGAGGGATGACAGCAGTGGTGAGATAGTCAGGGTGTACAGGCTGCACAAACAGGTGTTGATCAGCACAATTAGCTGATGACATGGCCAGCCCACACATGAACAGTACATTAATGCGAGCAAGCAGCATACACACATGTTTCGTCCACACTCTACATCACCGGTGCATACCTGCAGGGACATTTCATGACACAGTCCAACCAAATGACACGGGCTGCAGCAGGCAACATATACCAACATGTGCAGGAGGCTGGGGCAGTGCGGAAGTGTATGCTGCTGAACAACCCTTACTGGGGTGACATAAGACTTTATAGACCGGGGGTGACTTACCAGGGTCTACATGGGCTGGGGATGTTGGAGCACTATGGGGTGGACAGAGACCTCCTACAGTAGCTTGTTGACCTGTGCTTAACACATCAAACAGGCCGAGGGGAACGTATCACAGTGGATACCATGGGATGTGTTGGCCTAGGTGTACTAGCCACAGGTACCTCACACAGCACAACTGGGGATATCATGGGTATCTCACAGGCATCTGCATCTAGAGTATTGCACCAGTTCACAGACGCCATGTCAACACATGCTAGTGAGCACATACAGGTCCTCCACACACGTGATTAGTGGACCAGCAATATGAATCTGTTCAACCACATGGATGAGTACCCTGGGGTACTGGGTGCTATAGCCTGCACACGTAGCACCACCCGGGGAGCAGGGTAGGGCCTACAGTCAGTGCAGGGGCATACCCTCCAACAGCTAGGCCCTATGCGATGGCCATGGCATGAGATTGAATGTGTGTGTGCTGTCTGCCCTGGAAGTTGTGATGTGTCTGATATATGGCGTCTGACACAGCTGTAGCACACCAATGCCTATGTGGACATCCCCTACAGTCTCCTTGTGGGGGATGCTAGGTAAACACTGGTATAGTCGCTTATAACACTCATCAGCAATGCACACACACCTGCACAGTCACACCATACTGAGGCAGATGCACAGGCAAGACATATACAGGTGCATGTGTTTGGGATGCTCGGTTCACAGTTCTGGTATCCAGACATCTGTTGGGGCTCTGCAGTATTCACAAGCTACATGCATACATGTTGTTATGTTATTTGCTATGCTACACAATGTTATCCCGCAGTAACAGTTGCAGCAGGAACAGCATGGGGCAGGGCCACACAGCCCAACACCACTGCCAAGACCTGTACAGGCACAGTGTGACTTGGTGAAGGAACTACCTGAGTAGGGCAAAGTCGGCGACAGCCCGTGCACAGTATGACCTGCCCTTGGCAAAGAGGCAACACAAGGCATATGCACTGACACAGTAAGCACCCACGGATTTCCCCTATCTGACCAGCACACAGTACAACGGATGCCAAACATGACAGCACCTGTGCTCGGCCATGTATGGGAGGTGCACTGTGTGCATCCGACATAGGCAGCACTCCAGCACCGTCCTCCAGTCCTTAACACAACCAGGGTATATCTACTGACCTAACAAGTGGCAGTTGTATTAGAATGTGTACTTGCCCATTGCTCTGGTATGTATGTGAGCATACAAGTTACTGTGGTGGCCATATGTTAGGGCAGCAGACAGTACACATCCGTAGTGGCACCATGACCTCTGTAGCACCTACGGGGGTCACAATGGTAGGCTGTAGTACACAGGGTGTCCTAACCCACTGCAGATTATGGGCTGACCATCATGTGTGTCAGTACAGCCCACACACGTTCCTTGCAGCTGGACAGATGTGGACCAATACAGACAAGTGACATACGATGGCCTATGGATATGCCCAATGACTGACCCCAACTCCCTATGACACACACAGATGACAGCAGGCCAGGCTGTTTGATGTAGGATGTGTAATAGGACGTCCAACACCACTGTTATGGTAATTAATGCTGGGAACTGACATACCCTGGTATCCCTCCAACCAGCAATTTAGGTAGGCCCACACACTGACAGAGTACCCGGTAGACTAGTACAGTAGTGGCAGATGTGTATAACTGTTGGCTGTGCCCCTGTCACACCTACACATGTGAGAGTCATGTGCACCACCCACGGTGCTGTGTAGGACTGTGGTTGTGGTTGCGTGTCCCCCCACGCTATACAGACATGTAGCAACTGTCAATGCCACATGACCATTAGCTACCCTGCAGACACAGCATGTCACCTGTCTGTGTAGAACGGAGGGGTCAGCAACACAGTACTAACTATCTAGACATGTGACACATGCAATACAGTTGACCATACTTTGCATGCTCACACACATGACGGTATTGTCAGTCTACAACATGCGTAACAGTCATACTGGGCATGCTCACACACTGAACCACAGGACGGCCAGGCATGCACACACCAGTGGTCCGGACATATCTGCCAGTACATTGCTATACTGTTGGATGTCTGCGCTGTATGGTGTTTGTGGTCTATTGTCTGTACATATGCCATGGTCTATTGTTAATTCACATAAGCTATGTGTGCAGGGTACTTCTACCATCATGTGTTTAGGGCGGTTCTCTGTTTGCGGACAGGCCAATGCCTTTGGATACAAACCGGGTAAGGCACAGTCCAGCAGGTGGGAGCTGTTGTGCGTGGGTTTGCACAGTGTTAAGCACTGCTGACCTCTGGTCACAGCACCTTATACACATTTACACTCCACATGTCTTTGACAGGGCACTACTGGCATACTGGTAGACAAACACACTTACAGCCGCTCGCTCTCCGACATTTCCGCTTACATTTGTCACTCACGCTGGGTGTATGCGATCCCTTGTGATGCGTATTACATCAGACTACATAACTACAGTATTGGGTATGTGTAACCATTTTGCAATGGCAGCCGTTCGACTGTATGGACTTGGTGGCCTGTCCAGTGATGTACTCATATTATGTGCGTGTTCCTCATATGATCTGCTCCCATCTGCCTGATACATGGGAACCGATACCATGCAATGCTGACATGTGACTTGAGTTTGTTAACACAGCTGTCTGCTGAGTCATGCTACCGCATACCAACTGCACGTTGACCACCTTTCAGATTGCACGACGGGAGACTGTAGGAGTGACACCTTTCCCACTTTGCATGGGACAGTCCCTCATCACACATCACATGTGACAATACCAGAACTCTCCACCAATCGGGGACACATTTCTGCAGACTCAGGGACAGGCCATGTAAAACAGGGACACTTTTACAAAAGTAGTGCTATTAACTTGACACATTGACAGAATCAGAGCATATGACATAATACACATATTCTGAAGTAACAGTTGTTTATAACTCTTACTTATTGTCATTAGTCAGTAAGTGTAATTCACCACCTTTCCTTCAACAGCCACTACATTTAGGAGGGATTAAGAAGGACACAGTTAGACTTTCAGTCAAACTCAGGGACGTACCTGACATTCTGGGACAGTTGAGTGGTATGGACAATACTCTAGCCATTGCAACTGTCCTGATTAGGGGACCTTCTCATATTGTAGGTGTCTGTACTGGTTGCTTGTTACAGGTCTTGTATACGTGACACGTTGATATGTCATATGTAGTAGCCTAAGCAACTATACTGCTGCTAGACTATGCTTTGATTTGCTCCGATATGTATATTTCTGTACTATGCATGGTTGTAAGTATGTTCTGCCCTGGTACATCTGACAGTTCTACAGAGCAGGTTCCACTTTGGCCGTTCAGACTGGTGGCGGCCCTATAGACCCTATATGTAGAGCTATCACGTGTCGAGGCAACACATACCCACAGCATACCTCTCAACCGTCCCTGATTTTCAGGGCCGTCCCTGATTTTGACTCAAATTTTAACTCTGTCCCTCTTAATCCCTCCTAAAACTAGTGAAGTTTGGAGGAAAGGTGGTGAATTACACTTCATGAATAATGACAATAATTAAGAGTTACAAACTTCTTTTACTTCAGAAAATGTGTATCAATTAATATGCTCTGATTCTGTCAATGTTTCCAGTTAATAGCTCTAATATTTTAAATGTGTCCCTAATTGTCCTTGTGTTTTCTTGACTTGTCCATGATTTTGTTGTCAATTGGTTGAGAGGTCTGACTCACAGCCAGTAGTACAAGAACGACCTCCACGGTTTGCATACATTAAGGTTATTCATGTAGCATTATAACTGATAATACTGTTTCCTACTACATGTAGCTGTTACTGATACAGCATATTGATGTCTGACACCACTACACACACTATATAGCCTCCATTCCCGAACTCACAGGCGGCGACAGGCCACGTGCCATAACTGTCGTTTTGCAAGACACAACTGCCCAGACGGGTGTGTCCCTCGCAGGCGTATGGGTGTTTAACCTCTTCTATTATGCTATCATCTACCTGAGGTGGTCAGCAACATATGCACTTACCATCAGTAGCAGAACTCTCATACCAATGGGTGTGAATGAACACCATATCAGGAACAATGCATAACACCCTGCGGGACACAATTAGACAATTGGTTATATTAACCAGACACATTCACAGTCACAGAACATATGTATTCATTCACGTTTGTTGAGGTACATGCTGCTTATGACTCATACATGTTGTCATCTGTCATTACCTTTATTCCGCCACCTGTTCACCTAATATCAGTAGCTCTGGCGGTGTTTAGTTGGACTTTGTTACATTCTGATACATAACTATGGATGTCCATGCTAATCGGGTACATGGCACTGTGTAGGTCTCAATGTATTCCCCGATGGTTTACAAACTATCCGGTAGATGTGCTCTTCAGGTTTGGTAGGTGTAGGCGTATGCTATACCCACATAGGAATATTAATGACTTCCACTGGGCGGGCCTACTACACCTCTGCCAACCAGCACCTGCACACTTAAGCCCATTAATGCATACCCATGGTCCACCTATCTGGCATCCCTCTACAGCAGTCGTGACAAATACTTACTGCAAGTGCAGCTGGGGTATGAGCACACCCCTACACATTGCCCACTCTCCCCATCTCAGGACACATGTCGTACGTTTTGTCAACCCATGTATTATCACACTTGCACAACCTAATGTTCCACGTACACCTACATCCTGCTCATGATAATGTCAGCAGATTCTTTCATACCCTGAATTTTTGAGGTCCCGCAAGGGACACTGTTATCCATGTTTAAAGTGTAGACCTTGCAGAACTCTCCCACTGGTCCTTTCCTTTACAGCAATGCTTACAGCATTATAATTGATAATACTGTTTCTTATTACATGTAGCTGTTACTGATACAACATATTGATGTCTGACACCACTACACACACTATATAGCCTCCATTCCCGAACTCACAGGCCCAGACCTCTCAACCAATTGGGGACAAATTTCAACAGAATCAGGGACAAGTCAAGAAAAAAATCAGGGACAATTTTCCCTGTGATTTTCATGGACGTCCCTGATTTTGACTCAAATGTTAACTCTGTCCTCTTAATCCCTCCTAAAACTAGTGACATTTGGAGGAAAGGTGGTGAATTACACTTAATGAATAATGACAAAGCATTGTTTTGGACAGCTGCAGTGTATTGCTCTGTATTGCCTGTCTGTATGTCTGTCTGTCCGGCCTAGCTGGGTGATGTGGGGAGTACAACGTTTCTTTATTGGACCTCCCAGTCACAAATGCCCGGGCTGTAAATATGTTACCCCTAATTGCTGTGAAGTAACCTATTTATGTGAATGTGTATCTACACTGACATATAGTTTGCTTTGTGTGTATGTGTATATATCACTACCTGTTGTTTGTGTATATATATCTATCTATATATATCCGTAGCATATCCTGATGTGTGTGTGTGTGTGTTTGTGTATATATATATATATATATATATATATATATATATATATATATATATATATATATATATATCCGTATGGATATATATGTGTATGTAAATTAATATAGCTATGTGTATATATATATATATATATATATATATATATATATATATATATATATATATACATACACGTTTTTATCTATAGATACATCTGTGTGTCCATTAACCTACACATTTCCCGGACATGGACACTTACACATGCGTATTGGTTTTATCCCTGCTTCAACAGCATACTATTGCCTTAGTCATTCTGACACTGACATTTCACTCCGGTGAACTTGTGCTCAGTATATTGCACGTCATGCAGCGGACAGATGTCGCTCGTTTTTCATGTCTGGGGTGCCGCTGCTAACTGGGTTGTGATAGTGTCATTCGACATATTCCTCGTATGTGCAGTCTATTTTTCCTGTTTGTTTCTGTACACATTCATATTATTACTGTTGATAGGATGTGTGTTTGTGTTACTGTGACTGTACGTCGACAAAGTGTTGTCTTCATGTAGTTGTGTCTTTCTGCTTTTCCCAGTTTGGGTTTGTCACAGCAGAACTCCGTTCTGCTCATGGGTGGCGTATAGGTTTTATGTGCTGGGCTGCCAGATCTGATGCACAACATCTGACAATGATAAGCTCATTCACGCATGTCTCCACGCAAACGACGCTCTATCTGAGAATCACACCTACGTACTAGCTGGCCTCCACGGGCCACTCCATTGCGCCTGGCACTACATACTCTATCACTCCTGTGTCCATACTTGCATATCCATAGTTTCTCCTGCACACCTGTGTTGAGTTTCCCCACATAACAGCCATTATACACCTGATATCGCAGCCATGACACACACATTGCCCTCTCATGAGCGTTGGGGCCCTACACACATTTTGTACCACCTCGTGTATTCACTGGCCATCCATCCATTCATATTTGCACATACGTGCCTTTCCTGGTGTTATGGAGTGCGAACTATTTGCGAGTTACAAGTGTAGGTGGCCACAACATGTCCTACATTCTGTCTGTTTACAATGTTGACGTAGCACTTCAACAATGTAATGGCCACTGGTATAGCCCTGCCTCTGGTGTGGAGAGCGGTGGTCTACTCACACTTGTGCGGCTTTATGTGACATACGCTGCGAGCACTTCATAATTCCTAACTTGCTCTGGATTCCCTTCACAACCCTTAGGCTTGCTTTCATCTGTCAGCGCTCCTAACATATCTATCTATATATATATATATATATATATATATATATATATATATGTGTGTGTGTGTGTGTGTGTGTGTGTGTGTGTATATATATATATATATATATATATATATATATATATTTATATATATATATATATATATATATATATATATATATATATATATATATATATATATATATATATATATATATATATATATATATATATATATATATATATATATATATATATATATGTGTGTGTGTATATATTGATAAATATGTAGATATATAATTGCATATTTCTGTTATGTCTGTGGATATTTATCTATACACACATCTAACTATATATATATATATATATATATATATATATATATATATATATATATATATATATATAGATGGAAGTCACAGCTGTAGAAGACAACATACCTTTGCTATGCTAATAGCTGCATACACTCATGCAGGCCCACTTGCATCTACTTATTCTGAGTTACATATGTTTACAAGCACGTCTTTAGGATTACATGTGCCTTATTCGTTATGACAGTACCACTTTGATGGAATCTGGTTAACGGAGCCATGCGAACACGGTCACCTTTACATGTATAAATGTTGGCTTTACAGCACAGAGGCATTCATTACACAATTAATATGTGCTATAGTCGTACTTGGACCGGGAATGCCTTTACATTGGGCGTATGCTGTAACCACTACACTATTGGTGTTCAGGCTCATTTATATGTATACCCATGGTTCATAGCTACTCTGACATATGCCTCACTGCTTCCCTTACACAGCAGGCATCCATTCTCCTGCTGGGAAAACCCCAGTACTACAATTAGGGCATTCCCTGTTTCCTACTGCTCTGGACCCATGCTGCAAGTCTACTCACTCCAAGGATATTCAAAACTCCTATGCTTATAGTCCTCGCACATACGCATGTTTAATTGTCAGGGTTTTCAAGTGCTTGTCCGGGTTTAGGCTCGGCCGACTGGTGACTAGCACTACCCTGGCGCTGTTCAAAGATCAGACGTAGCACATGGACAGAGTTAGTCCAGAGTTTAACATTCTACCTGTGTTTACAGACCCAGGTGTTTGGGCACCTCTGACCACATTATTGGGTCAGCGCTATATAATTTAGGGTGGGAGTGGTTCCACTACATAATGCATGTTGGGGGGGTGATTTCCCTTCTCATTTGACTATTTCATTCATTTATACATACAATGAATATCATTCTGGACAGCTGTTATGAATTCACTACAGGTATGCAATAGTCCTATCAACAGATGGGACAGTCGGTTGGTGTACTTCTGTGTACAGACCTCTCTGATACTCAGGGACTCGTGTCTACAGTGACAGGGACAATCATGGACACTTCTACCATATTAGTACTATTAACTTGGAACGTGTTGATAGATTCGTAGTACTACTAATTTTTTGCAGTTAAATGCGTCTATTACTCTTCATTGTTGTAAGTAGTCGTTCTCATTCAACACCTTTACCCAAAGGTCACGGGCTTTGTGAGTTTTTAAGGGTCTGGCCAGGTATTGTGTGAATGCTCTGACCATTGGTATCGTTGACATTGTCATATGTACAGGTTGGGATGTATTCTGGTGACTAGGGTTGCCACCTTTTCAAATGGTTAAGATGTTTTCAGAACACATATCAGATTTTACAAGCTGACACATACCAATGGTCAGTACAACAGATAGAACTTTACTTATTTGCCTACATTGTTGTAGCGGTTTGGTTGCTTATTCTGTTTCTTGTAACATTTAGGTATTGTAGATACTGCAATAATTATTTTCTGCTACTATTACATAACATATGGGACATAATTATGTCCTACAATCCCAGGACATTTGCCATTTGAAATGTCTTTTGTCAGGACACAACTGTCCAACGATGGACTGTCCCTTGCAAAGCGGGACAGATAATAACCCTACTGCGGACACCAGATTGTTTGGGCCAACATATAGCCACAGTCAGTGCAGGTTTAGAACATTCATTTGTTTCCTAGCTGTGAGCCTTATACCTTTGGCACTTTTGTTGTTTGCCTGTTTCTTGTACGAATTACGTTTATTCTATCCTGACATGACCGCTTTAGGCAACTGTTACATGCAGTATGATGCATAGTTATTTCCTACGGTCACAAGACATTTGGCATTGTACCATTGTTGGTCAGGTCACACCTACACACACATTAATTGTCCCTCACACAGTGAATCAGGGGTATCCTGTTTAGGTCAGTGCCTTCATCACCGTTATACCATGTGCCACTATGCGAATGTGTGCAATATATTGTCTCGCTTATTCATGTCGGGACACGTGCATCATACGGGCAGGTGTCCTGGGTAGTAGGTTATGCATGACCATTTAGGGCTGGACAGTGTCATGCATGACTAATGCACATTCCAACGTGTGTCCAGATATCTACAGGACTGGACTTCGTGTCTTCCATTCTAATGTTTACACAGGTTACGTATCCCATGAGGGATATCCCAAAAACTGAACAAGACCAAAACAAGAGATATACCAAACATTCTTCTGGCATTATGAAAATGTGCTGGGGGTGATACATGCGAGGGATACATTGTGTGCAATCCTGCAACTGCCTAGGGTGACACTAACTACTACATATGCGTAGTGGTCAATATGTGTAGATGTGGCTGCACCGAACCAGTAGGCCAAGTATGGCTGGATTTGGTGGATGTTCAGGTAAGGGAGCAGGTTGTGTGATGTGGAGGGGATGCTGAGTAGTCCATTATGCATCCAGGTGTGTTGCATTTGTTATGGCCAGTTCCATCAGGACCAATCTGTGGGTATGTGCCGGTGACATGTCTATACATTTGTTTCGCTAATTTCAATATTCATATGTTTGTGGGATTGTGTTCTACAGTATGGCCCGTCTGGTTGTATTGCAGCTGTTTATACATGTTTTTGTGTTTCTTTCAGCTTCACCCACTGCTGCCTCATACGACACAGTATCGCCTTGGAGGATTGTACCATTACCCCACACACACATATTCCTCACACCCCATACATCACTGCTTTGGTTGTTGGCCCATGACACGGCCAGAGTAACACACTGAATACCCTACATATGTCAGGTACCTGTATGGTTGTGTGGACTACCCTGCCATGTTTGCTTTCCACATGCTATACCTCACACACATAGGTACACGCCCATAGTTAACTTTCATTACATGGTTGCTATATCTGGGTACTACCCGTTCAACTGTGACACATCCTGACAAGTTCAGCTTGTACCGCTGATTTGCAGATTTTGGCTGACTGTTCTAATCATTGGTAGGATGCCACCTTTTCCTATGTCAAGGATGGGATATATTCCGTACACATATCCAACTGTAGTGGACAGCACGTCCCCACAGTCGACAGTACGGATAATACTGTTCCTTTCAGCCTACATTTTTCCTTATTGTTGTAGCTGTTTATATGCTCCTTTTGTTTCGTTTACATGCTTATTCTATTTCCTGTCACATTTGGTATGTGAAATACGGAAATACCTTTTGTATGTGACTATTATATACCTTGTGGGATATGATTCGGACATACAGTTGCTAGATATATACATTTATCGTGTATTTTGTTATGGACACATCTGCCCAGATGTGTACCCTCCCTCACATTATGGGTCATCTGGTGACCCTAACCATTGGGCTGGATGTACATACTGGTGGCTCGCTAACATATGATGCATTTCACTTCCACTTGGTATAGCTATCTACACTGCATTGGACTACGGGCACACGGTTGTCCATGTCATTTGTTCGCGGGATAGGGACCCATTATTCCCTACCGTGCATTTGTGTTTGCATCTTCATTTTGTGTTCGCAGGAACTTTCTTGCATGCTTTGCATACGTTTCAGTATCCACGGACACTGACAGATGTGATTACTATCTTGCAACTTGTTATATGCAAGCATTTTAGGTTGCACGTCAACAGCTGGCATTTCCATGCCTCTGTGTGGCACTTCGACATGCCCTATGCACTCGCGCTCCTTTCCTGTGCATGTGGCTGTGGCGGCAGCATGCCTTAATTAATATGCATTTGGCACTTTTGCGTCATCTTCACACCGCACTGTCGGTGCAAGCCTACCAACGGCCTTGCGCCGAGCTTCATGAATCCTGGGGGAAGTTTATTTACTTTTATTCTCTTTTTTTTTCAAATTAAAACAATTGATACAGTAAACAAACTTCCATATAGCACAAAATACAATACATAAAAACAAATCATTTAAAAGAGAGAGACTTTTTGAAAAATTCACCAAGGAAGACAGATGGTTACAAATTAATTATTTAAAAGAGATTTCTGTTAAAAGTTATAGCACAACAGACTTCTGTATTAAAAAAAGCAAACACAAACTATCCATGTAACACTTAAAGAATGCCCTAGAAATTGATACAGGTGTAGTAATCACACATAGGTACAGCTTGCATTTCACTATTTCATATATTTATATTAACATAGTATAAACTATTGGGCATTATTTTCAGTCCAGCCTATGAAGGAAATAATTTCAACAACTGCAAATTTTATTTTTATCCAACAGTGTTGTATGAAAGTATTTATTTTATTTTTCTGTTTGTTTCCTGGATAGATAGATTGTTCTAAGAATACTTTTCAATCGCAACCTGGGACACTTGCCTATCCAGATTCATTATAAAGTATTTAATTACATTTACTAACAGTTTGCACAAATATTGACATGGCATTTGAGTGTAAGTTTTAATTTAAGCCTAAAACAATGAAGAAAGAAATGTATAAATTATTTCAGAATATATATATATATATATATATATATATATATATATATATATATATATATATATATATATAGATATAGATATATATATGTATATATATGTTAATCATTTAATTGCAATTTCCTTCAGAAAATTGTATCTGTCAAACACTATGCCTGAAGCAGTTAAATATAGTGGATTTTTACCTTCACTTGAAATCTGTTTGCTGACTCTGAATACCTGCAGATGGTCGGTTGCCTTTTGTATGACAGCTAGTCTAAAAGGTGTTTTTGTCACGGTAAAAGCTTCTTTATTTATTTATTAATTAAGTTGCAGATTGAAGATCCATCTTAAAGCTTGATAGCTAAAGATGAAATAAGTACTAGGTTATTTATTTGTTTATTTATTTATTGACATTTGATTGCCAGGAAAATCCAACTGGGTGTCAAGAGTCCATTTTCAGTGGAAGCCTGTGGAGAAAAAGCTCCACTAAACAAAGGAAATAAAAACAATTCAAACACATTACAAAAGAAACAGTTCAAAATTATATATTTCAAAAATAATCAACAATATTGCAAGGCAGAGAGATTTACTAAAAATATATAACAAAGAGAATGATAAGAAAATGCAAAGTAAAACACTAAATACAATCGCAGAGTCATTCTGGCAATTCACTGTATTAATAAGTAAAAGTTGTATGTGTAGTTCAAGTGTTACTATAAAGGGGGAGAGAGGCTAGGCTAGATTAGTATAAATGGGGAGGAAGGGACAGGAAAAGGTTATGTAATGTGGTGGAGAGGGTAGGATAGCCATGTGAAGATGAGGAAGTGGAGATGGATAGAGAATCTGTACAGATAGGGGTGGAGAAAAGTAGTCAATATTTGTGTTCGATCAGGAGTATAGCGTGAGCAGAGCACGAGCAGATTATTCAGATTATAGCATGGAGTATCAAACAAAAGAATGCCTGTTCACGGTAAAATATCCTTTTAAGAACATTGGTTTCTGGGGTCCACAAGAGAGCTAAACCTACAGATTCTACTAACAGCTGAGTGAAGCAGGTTTATATTGTAGAATGCAGTCAGTTTGCTTACATGGAGCCCATGTTCAAGTTTGGCTAACACATGACAGGATTATTTTTTTAGCAATGTTAAGTCGTTGAAAGAAAATAACTGAATCTTGGTTTAGACCTAAATATTTGTCTTGGATAACTTGGTCTATTAAGATTTATTTCGCTGGAATAGTAGAGTACAAAGTGCCTTTGTGCTGTTCCAAAATCATAATGGCTTACTTTTAGAACTAATATTTAAAGTTCTATGTACAACTATGTGCAGTGATGTCTGCAAGCACACAAGCTAGTGCATGTAAAATAATTCAGAAAATCACAAAACAAGCATTACTCTTGGCAGTAATAGAGGCAGGAATACAAGGCAACTGATTTCAAAATGTTTACATTATCAGGTAACACATTAAAGAACTGATTTTATACATATCTCTCTCTCTCTCTCTCTCTCTCTATATATATATATATATATATATATATAAAATCTTATGCATAGTCAGCATAATCATGCTTATGAAGAGTTCGGAGAACTCCACTATTGAATAAAAAAAAAAAACACAGAGAAAGTGAAAAACACCAACTGCAGAAGCATAAAATCCAAAATAATTTATTACTCGAGTGCCTCGGCTAGCAAGCCTTTCGCAGTGATAACATCACAGTAGCACAAGCTACACTTAAATAACAAATATCACATCACATCATTAATCAATTAACTAAAACAATTAAACACAGACAGTTAGTGCAGAAGAGCCTTCCACTTCAGTTCTTTGTTTAAACCTTGAGGCACCAAAGTACCAAACTTTAAAATAGAGACTGCTTCTTTATATAACAGTTTACTTTTAAGTACAACTCATCCTTAATCAGAACTTGTTCTAAAATATATGCTTTTAAACTGGTACAAGACCCCAAATGTACTGCATGAAAATGTGATGCCACATAGCTATCCAAATTTTGATTCTTAATGTCTCAACATGCTCTTGTATTCTGATTTTAAACATTCTTTTATTTTTTTTCCTATATAGAAGAAACCACAAGAGCATGAGAGACAATAAACCACTCCCTTAGACATACAGGAGAAAATACCTCTAGGCTGAAAAAAAATGCCATTTATTTTATCAAAAGTCCTAACCATATGAATACAGATAAATCATTTACCACAAGGAAACGTATTAGAATTTTATAAAGGAATAATTAAAATTTCAGTAGGAATAGAAGACAAACTGTGAACAACCATGTCTTTTATTTTTCTGCCTCTCTTATAAGAAACACCAAAGGAGTCAGGTAAATTCTTAATCCCAGACTTCCCCTTATGTAAGAATGGCCAGTAATATCTTAAGATTTTTAATAACTCAGCACTAGAAATGTTACAACTAGTGACAAAATATATATATATTTTATCACTGGTATTCCCTGCGTGACTCCTATATCTATTCACACACTTCATATCATCTGGAACATTAACCACACCATTGGTATCCCTTCTCAAGCATGACAATTTATTCAAAGAATTAATAATTAATTCATTACTATATCCACTTTGTTTAAAGGCTATACAAGAATGTAAAATCTCTTCCTTGAGAGACTGAATGTTATTACACAGCCTATTTATTCTGAGTAACTCATTATAAGGCAAAGCCTTTAAAACATGGGGGGGGGTGGCAGCTGTTACTATCTAAAAAATGAATACCATCATCAAATGTTTTGTGAATCTTTGTAATAATCATATTATCAACAATATTTATTTCCAAATCTAAAAAAACAACAGAAATGCCTTTTTATGCACCATCAAATTGTAAGCCAAAAGGGTTTTCCTGAAGAGAAGCTACAAAAGAATCCACTAGCCATGCTTACCAAGCCCTTACATAAAAAATTAAATCATCAATAAATCTGTTATAAAGAACAACATACTTATTAAAAAGTCCAACTTATAAAGAAGTTCATCTAAGTCCACTACTGAATTACCTTGTAGAAGTCTTTTGCAGGACATTCAACAAACGTAATAAACAGACTAAATAAAGGAAGCTTCAGAATATTGATGTGTTATTGTAACTGAGAAAGGAATAACAAAAAAGACAGTTGTTTCAAATCTTTCTTGGTTGTAAACAAAGTATTGTTGAAGGCATTGAGTGTCAGTGCTAAATGATGTCATGTTGAAGGAAGCAAATCCAGAGGCAATTTCCCTAGAAGTAACAGAATCCACTTCATAGAGCCAACTCAGTTCCAGATGTGAACCTTTATAAACAGTCAGTGAATATAAAATAATGAGTGTAGAATGAAACAGTGTGAAGGTTTTCTGATTAAATGGCTTCATTGCACCCACAGTTATCACATTGTGTAAAAGCTGCAAGAAAGACTTGCAATTAATGCTTCCATCAAACACTAATCATCATTTAAGTAGTTTTAATTTTAGTGGGGATGTCACAGAGATACATTCATTCAGGCCATTATCAGCTTCCAAAGTTAACAGCCTCTGATCTTAACCAACATCATTAATTGTTAAACTCCCTATTCACAACAGCAAATACTGCTAATACTTTATATTCAAAATTAATTCCCCATCTTCTACTTGACAGCTATAAAGTGCTTTGCCTTTTCTTACATTTTCTATGGTCCCCCATGGATTGTGACCCTCAGCCCCAAGCAGCTAGCCTTTAACCCATTTGTTCTATCTGCTATAATGTCCACTTCAGCATCTATTGATTTAGGGAGAAACCTGACCATGTAAGCTATTATTCAGGCAGCCAAAGTGAATGCTAGGCATTTTACTGATCTGATCCACAGAGGCTGTAAGGGGTCTATCACTAGCATCAACATTATTCATCTTCGAAAATGATAATGTAATGTAGTTTGCCACGGAAGCCTGAATTCCATCTAACTCACACTATCACCCAGATTACCCATGCAAACCTCTAGGTATAAGACAGACTTTACTTAGTATGATGCATAACTCAAAGGGCACTCACTTTCCAAGGTGCCTTAGTTATAAGACAGACTTTACTTACAGTATGATGCATAACTCAAAGGGACTCAAAGGGCACTCACTTTCCAAGGTGCCTGCTGCATAATGAAAGAGCTTGGTCTGCTGCTTCGGCTCAAAGACATACTATCACATACTATTAAACATGTATGTAGTGCTTGCATTAGTAACTATGACCTGTGGCTGGATTTTGAAATTGTCTGATATTTTCACAAAAACAAGAAGTATTAGAATTAAGGCATATATTAGCTTCTTCCTTCATATTTCTCCCACATGTATGCTTAGCAAGGCCTAAAATTGCTATGTTAACTGCATTCTGACAAGCTAATAAAATCACCATGTTATGCCTGATAGCACATCACTAATTATAGTTTATATTTATTTTTACATTGAAAAATTGGGTAATTGCCATTGCTAGACTGTTTAACACTATCACTAGACTTAGGTATCTGTGAAAAAAACTTTATTTTTGGAAGTTTTTTTTTTTTTTTTTTTTTTTTTTATGTGTTATACATTTACCTATCACTTCCATGTACTATGCATGTTATCTACCATTATATATATATATATATATATATATATATATATATATATATATATATATATATATATATATATATATATATATATATATATATATATATATATATATAATGTGTAGTATCTTTACCTTTTTTGTAGCACTAAGAAATTCTTAAATGACAGCTAGATAGTATTCAGCTGCTGTCCCATGAGCATAGTTCTATATAAGTGTGTATATGTATATGTGTATGTATTTGTTCCCAGAGTAAATAACCACTCATACCAAAGTCAAGAAAATGAAAACGAACCACTCCCAACCCACCAAGGTGTGGGCTATGCTCTCTCACACCCCCCTATCTAAATATTCCAACTCCAAGATAGCACTACAGTTAGGGAAAGGGCAAATTTTACCTTACTGGCCAACAGGTTACTTACCCTGGGAATAACTTTGGCTGTCCGGTCATTTGCTGTATTCCATGATTTCATGTTGCTGATGTGGGATTTGATATTGTAGGTTTTTTCCAAGAGGCAGTTCTGTGAACCCAAATACATTGACTACACTACATCACATGGGTAGTGTAGTGCGAGTATTTGAGTTCAGAGTTTTGAGTGGAGAGTATGGTTCAATGAGGAACAGGGAATTAACTGATTTCCTCATGGTACTGCATTCTCAGAGTTGGTATATATAATTTGCAGGGGATGTTGGGGTGCAGCCCCCACATGGCAGGTGCAGAAGGGCTTGCCCCCCTGCAAAATAGTAAAAGTGATGTACCGTTGACTCTAGAGTGACACTGTACATGACAGTGCATAGCTTGCATGACTGATGTCATCTCCTGCTATGTTGAATACATCGAACTACGGGAGTTGATGTATTCGGTTTAAGACTTCCTGCTTGAACGCTGCTGCAATTTTCAAGATATTGGTTTGATGTCGAGGTCGATCAACAGATGCAGTTTCAAGGTTTCAGTAGTAAACCTATATATATATATATATATATATATATATATATATATATATATATATATATAGATATATATATATATATATATATACACACACACACGCACATACATATTGAAAGAGAAGGAGGGGGAACAGTGTAAGTTATAGGCAGCTTGGTGAGCTGTTTATGTTTGGTCATTCCACTCTCTTTTCCATGGCCCATCCAAGATGCATAATGCTAGAGAGTTGTTAATAATGCGGCATATCACAGTGGTCAGTTTACTAAAACCGAATGGTGGGTATGCCACTCCGCTAAAAGAGCAGACAAGACCAGTCAGGGATGTGTCATACCTCCTGTTTCACAGGGCCTGAATAAATTAATTGTTATACTCTTATAGTTATATGGTTACTAATTTTAGAAATTTTGAGATTACACAGGATAACATGTGGTATTTGAATAAATAATAAATTTAGGATTTATGCATGACAAAGTTGGTATTCAGTGAATAAATGGTCACAAAAACTTTGCTGAGTTTTGTTAATTTTTGGTGGAGGTGAGTTGTAGGACAATGCTTAGATCTCATTAGATCTACTGCTTTCTCAAATTCATCTTCATTTATTATTAATCTAGACCGTCTTATCTATTGTGCTGCAAAAGTAAATATAAATATATGCCCTAGATCTTGGTTTAATCTGTGCAGCTACTTAATAGACCTCATATTTTTTCTCAGTTCTAGAGTCAGTGTAATCCCTATTGTTATTCTTCTGCATACTAGACCTCATATTTTTCTCAGTTCTAGAGTCAGTGTAATCCCTGTTGTTATTTTTCTGCATACTAGACTTCATATTTTTCTCAGTTCTAGAGTCAGTGTAATCCCTGTTGTTATTCTTCTGCATACTAGACTTAATATTTTTCTCAGTTCTAGAGTCAGTGTAATCCCCGTTGTTATTCTTCTGCATACTAGACTTAATATTTTTCTCAGTTCTAGAGTCAGTGTAATCCCTGTTGTTATTCTTCTGCATACTAGACTTAATAGTTTTCTCTGTTCTAGAGTCAGTGTAATCCCTGTTGTTATTCTTCTGCATACTAGACTTCATATTTTTCTCAGTTCTAGGGTTAGTATTATCCCTGTTGTTATTCTTCTACATACCAGACCTCATATTTTTTTCTCTGTTCTAGAGTCAGTATTATCCCTGTTGTTATTCTTCTGCATACTAGACTTCATATTTTTCTCAGTTCTAGAGTCAGTATTATCCCTGTTGTTATTCTTCTACATACTAGACCTCATATTTTTTCTCAGTTCTAGAGTTAGTATTATCCCTGTTGTTATTCTTCTGCATACTAGACTTCATATTTTTCTCAGTTCTAGAGTCAGTGTTATCCCTGTTGTTATTCTTCTGCATACTAGACTTCATATTTTTCTCAGTTCTAGAGTCAGTGTTATCCCTGCTGATTTTCTTCTACATTTCAGCGTCCGAGAACCGCATTATGTCTCTACTGCTCTCAAAATTCACAGTCAAATCATTTGTGGTACGATTTCACTTGCCAGTCAAATGCAGCTAAAAGATTCACTGATAAAAACTGATAAAATCTTAAAATCTTATCCTTAAATATTGTTAGGATGCCCAACGATACTGCTCTTCTCACATAACCATTATATATTGATATAATTGGGTGCCATGGTAGCCCACTATGGCTGCATCATTTACTATCTTAAATTTATTTACATTAAAATAAAACGCATTATTCTTCAAAATTATGTATATAATAAAGAAATAATATAAATGTTAAAACATGTAAAAAGTACTATGATTTTTTTTAGGAAAACTCAGTATGAACACCATTTCATAGATAATTGCCATATATAAGGACATCACATCTGCAACAACAATCAGCAGATAGTCAGACTTATTCATTTATGTCACTTAAAAGGTGGTTAAATTTCAATACAATAAAAAGCAGACAAAATCCTTAATAATATTCCTGTTGTTTTACACAGAGAAATTTAGACACCTATGTACGTAAGTATGTTATGGTTTAACACATTATTCAGTTCATGACATAGTTTTTCTCAGCTGTGAATTGTTTTTTCCTTTGTGCTCTTTTGTTTATCCCTTAATGTCATACAGGGAAATCTGCTAAAAGTTTTGTTGTTTTGAAAATATAATACTCTAACCTAAAAAAACACATGTTCGTGATTACAACAGCCACATTTATTACCTTTAGTTTAATTTCTGTTAATGTCATCAATGCTCTATATTCATTTCATGTACTGCTGAAAATGGGTTCTTTAATGGTTTTGCCACCACTGTTATTTTATGCATAGCTTCAAAGACTGTGCTATTACAAGCATGCGATGTACGAAACACTCAGCTTCTTCAGTGTATCTCTTGCATTATTAAATACAAGTACTACTGTACGTCTGCAAGCCCTAGCCTCAAACCACCTCTTCATGAACATTGGCTCAGTTACAGCGGAACTAACTCTTTACGAAAGCACAGACTCGCAGTCCCTAACTACAATAATATTCTTTTAAATGTCTCCTAGAGAGATTTAAAATGTATTGTCAAATAAACATCTGAATTCTGCATTATCAACTCTTGCATTACTTGTCAGATTCCTTCACTGCATTTTCTCTGCAGGTAACTCTCCAATAGTGGCGGTGATGGCAGGTGCACCCATAAACCTCATATTCATTAAAGTAGCTTATTGACATCCTTCAGCTACACCTCTCCATTACTGCTGCATATTCACATCTGCCACCTACACTTTCTCTTCATTAATTAGGTTCCAGGCATGGGAGCACTGTAACTCCTTTTCATTTATGCTGCTCACTGATATTTATCAGCCACACCTCTTAATTAAAGTTGATTGCTGTCATCCCTCAGTTGTGCCATCTTGTACCACAGCATGTGTTATATTGCTTATACAGCCACATCATTTTTGTGAAGGCTACAATGAAGGAAATTCTTGAGAATAAAATAATTTTCATCAGATCTAATCTTCAAGGTGTTTTTGCAATAAAGAGGGTGGTGGTAGAACACAATAATTTAAAGTCTTATTGCCACCACAATTAATAATAACACCCTAGTCTATAAATAACATTTCATTGCGGTTGTCAAAAACCTGCCCATTAGATTATATTAATTCATTATTCAGTGATAATTATATTGTTCACAGAGGCTGGAAGGGGTCTATGACTAGCATCAACATTACTCATCCTGACAAGTAATGATAATACAGTGCAATTTATATACTGTGTTTGATAATTAGACTAGCTCAACACTGCCATTATCGCACAATCTTTCCTGTATTTACCATAATTCCTTTTGATGATCCTAGTCACCCCTTTTTAAGTGTAGAAATTAGCTCTGACATTTCAGAAGTAGAACTGAGTACAATTCAAAGGTAATGGAAACTTATTTTATTAATGCATCAACATTATCAGTTAAACTTTGTTCTTCCGGATGGCAATACTGAAGTAAATGTTCACATATATGAAGCTGCTCTTTCTATTATTATTAATCATGGGTCTAGTATTGAAACACACAAAAATAATTAATTCCATACCTGATTAATGTCTGCAATGGGAAGGTAAACTTCTTTTAATTAAAAATACCTCTAGAAAAACAATAAAATCTGTAAATATCCAAGTACTCTATGGTACCCTAATTACTGTAAAGTGGCCTGTATTTATCCAAGTACCTTAGTTACTATGAAGTGGCCTGTACTTATCCAAGTACTCTATGGTACCTTAGTTACTACGAAGTGCAAATTTAAAGTGAAATACTAACATTTTAGAAGGTTGAATGTCAATATCATAAATCAATATTATCAATACATTGAATAAATCTAGTGTTATTCAATTTCAATTATTTATGTTTATGAGCAGACTAATTTGCATAAATATAACTGAAAATCTTTTTATGTAAAACTAAATAACAGCATTTAATCAAAGTTCCAAAAATAAAACTTGGAAAATCAAGTGCAAGTTTAGGAGTTGGCACTATATTATTGCAGAACAATTACTGTTATGGTAGAAATTCTTCAAATGTTTAGCTTTGTGATAAGATATGTTCAGAATTTTCTATGTATTATATATGTACTATGAATTTCTGATAGCTACCAAAACAGTGGCCAGTAAAATGGGTACTCTAAGCAAACTCTCCATAAATATATATATATATATATATATATATATATATATATATAGACATACACACACACACACATACACTGATATATATATATATATATATATATATATATATATATATAAAACAAGTGAATATATATGTGTATACATATATATATATTTATATATATATAATATATATATATATATATATATATATATAATATATATATATATATATATATATACATACATATACAGAGAGGGAGAGCATTCATTCCTGCCTTTCTGGCTTGGTTACTGACTGGAAAGGGTCTCAAGATCACTTCATTTACTTAGTTAACAAGTGAATAAATTAAAGGCAGATTACAAAGAAGTTGACAGCATTTTTAAAGGCAACAGGTTCCTGTCTCTAGGTAGTGAAGACTGAAGGTTCTATTCTGGTGAGGAAGATATCTTGTCTTTTTAGATGAGAAAATATGACAAAAAGAGCCCTATGTTAACATAGTGTCACTTGAAATTACTATGTAACACAGTAATACTTGTACTAAATATATAACAGTGTCACTTTTACTTCATATGTAACACAGTGTCACTTGTACTTACTATGTAACACTGTCACCTGTACTTACTATGAAACACAGTATCACTTGTACTTATGAACATACTGTCGCTTGTACTTACTGTATAACATGGTGTCACTTGTACTCACTATACAACATAGTGTGACTTGTACTTATTGTGTAACATAGTATCAGTTGTAATTACTGTGTAACAGTGTCACTTGTACTTACTGTGTAACAGTGTCACTTGTACTTACTATGTAACACAGTGTCACCTGTACTTACTATGAAACACAGCGTTACTTGTACTTACTATGTAACATAGTGTTACTTATACTTACTATGTAACATAGTGTTACTTGTACTATATAACAGTGTTACTTGTACTTACTATGTAACATAGTGTTACTTGTACGTACTATGTAACATAGTGTTACTTGTACTTACTATGTAACAGTGTTACTTGTACTTACTATGTAACATATTGTCACCTGTACTTACTATGCAACACAGTGTTACTTGTACTTACAGTGTAACAGTGTCACTTGTACTTACAGTGTAACAGTGTCACTTGTACTTACTATGCATAGTGTCACTTTTACTTACTTGTAACATATTGTCACCTGTATTTACTGTGTAACACAGTGTCACTTGTACTTACAGTGTAACAGTGTCACTTGTACTTACTATGTGTAGTGTCACTTGTACTTACTATGTAACATACTGTCACCTGTACTTACTATGCAACACAGTGTTACTTGTACTTACAGTGTAACAGTGTTACTTGTACTTACTGTGTAACACAGTGTCACTTGCATTTACTATGCAACATCGTGTTACTTGTACTTACTGTGTAATATAGTGTTAGGTGTACTCTGGCTGTGCTGTAGAAGGTTATCAGTTAGGTGCCTGGTGAAGACAGATAAAAGATGCAGTAATTTTGAAAACATGAAAAATAAATATTTAAGTGTAAGTAGGATAATACAGAAGGTCAAAAACTGCAGGGTCTCAAGAGTATTCCCCCAAATGTGAGAGAGCAATTATCTTGTAGTTAAGTATATATAAGTGTCAGGGGTGCAGTAGCTCAGACCATCATATTAGGGGAAGCAGAACTGAAGTGTCCTGCAAAAATACTCAAAATATATAACTGTAATCATTGAAATTCACTTCTATTCCTTTTTGAAATTATAGGATTCACAATATCTGGTTGCTCACTTCAAATAGGTATCTGAAGAAATCAGTCTGTGCTTCATTGTTTACACTTAAAAAGCACCTGCTACTACTTTTGACTGACATTCTGCATTCTTGCATTTTATTGTTCAGTGTAATACTACAGGACATCTAAGACTATGTTCAACACCATCACGTTGAGTAGTGTTTATGATGTTATTATGGCTGGTATTTATTGTCCTGCAGTTCACATATACACTGTAGGAATATGTGAAAAGTGCTGCTGGTCTGTTACGTAAGGTGGCTAAGCATGAATGAATAGAGCTGATTCCAGATAATTGTAGTGCTCTAACAAAACACTTTCGATAGTTTTGGCAATCTGTAAAGCTGCAAAATGGATTTATACTACTGTGGTTGTGTGCAGTGGAAACCACATGTGTGTAATTTCACAGTTGCATTCAGGCATTGTAACCATTTGGAAGCAGGTGCACACCTGAGCATATTTTTCCTTAAATTCTGAGGAAAGTGGTGTTCAGTGCAGCTCCTTGCAGTAACCATAATCAGGTATAAGATTTTATTTATTAAATATGCTGCATCTTTATTTGGACACCCTGATTGATATTTTATTAGGAAGGAAAAGGGAAAATAGGAAAGCTGGAAATGAAAGAAAGATAAAATAAAGAAAACACTGAATGAACATTTATGGATGGTTGTGCTGTATGAGGGCCATTTTTTTCACAACATAGACAACCCATTTATTTTCAAATTTTTTTATATATAAGAAGGAAGGTGGCAATGGAATAAGAGAAGAGGGTTTAGGAGAGAAGCTTAAGGAACAGTTAAGGAAAAGATGAAACATAAAAGAAAGGCAAAACAGACTGGAACATAACTGTGAGTTGACTTTGGTGGGGAAAATAAGGCATACACGTCAGATGCATATAAAAGGTGGAATTGGAAAAGGCCTGAAGCTCAGGTTACACCTTGGTCTGCAGGATATCAATTAGGCCCTTCTGCATAGGCCTTGAGAAGGGATTCCCCGATGTTGTGGAGTGAAGGTCTCCTGTGCCTCAGTGGTTTGAGCCAATAAGGTGAACAGGTCTTGAACTACCTGATGAGGATTTTAAAAAGGCTGGAGGCACCTCTCCTCTGCCCACCCAAACACTCCCTCTTACAGGTACCAAAGCTCTTGCTGATTGAAGCCTTCTGAGATGCTATACAGTAGGGTTCCTAACCATATGAGGATATCCCCTGGCAGGCAGTCAGGTGGTGGTGGTAAACATTCCCTTACCAGGGAGGAACACAGCTGGACTGCTTCTGGGATATGTGGACCCAGGAAAAAAGAAACATAAAAGGAAATAAAATAAAAATAATTAATTAAATAAATAACAAAAGGGAGAGATGAAAATATGGAGACAAAAAGAGCTTGCAAGTACTTATTAGATATGTAGTTTTCATTTTATTATTATATAAACAACCACTTGTTAATCTAATTTTCAAACTGCCACGTATATCCTTCCTACTGTTGAATGCATTCCTGAACTGTTACAGTAATGCTTATTAACTTATGTATATTAAACAATTCTGTGTTTCTTAATGGACTACTGGCTACATATGCCTGACTTTTATGTATGCAAAAATGTCCTCTTGTAATACAGAAATGGGTCATACTGATTTTCTTAAATTTTTCCCTACAACAGTTCATTAAAGAAATTGTACTGCTGAAATAAAGATATAATTTTGAATAATAATAATAATAATAACAATAATAATACTAATAATAATAATTTTTCTACTTAAGACCACCTATGGTCAGATGCACCGATCTCCTCTGTGCTTGGCTTCGAATGTAATCACACTCCCCATCAGCTCTAGAGATATTAATAAAAAATAAATAAATAAAATCAATGTTTTTAACCCCCTATTATTGTGTGTGATCATCGTGTTTGAGTGTTTTTTCAGTTAATAAGTTATTTGTAAGTAATTCTACACGATGTATGCAGTCATTGCAAAATGTCTTCCAGAATGTAAATAGTGCCTTTATGGACTAATGAAAAGTTGCATAAACAATATTCTAACATCTTTTGTTTTCCTTCTTGAGTCTTTGCTGGTTAACTTGAAGAAAATGGATAAGCCTACAACATTCACTTTTTGATACATTTACAGGCATCAGAGTGGGTACTAATAATGGGTGCGGGTGGGTTAACCAATTTCATGAAGGAAGAAAGGAAAAATTCCTGCAATGACAAATAAGTTTTACAATACAATAACTGATCATTCTGCTTTGAATTCTTCACATCACTGCTTGACTTTGCTAAGTTAATGTTTTAAAACTGTTTCATATATAATTTTTAAGTAATGATTTCATACACCATTGCAGTATGCTTGAAGTGAATAGGAGTTCATACATCTGCTGGTCATACCCCACCCATCCTGTTCTACTTAAATGTGCTGGTTAGCTGTTGTCAGCCATTTTGTCATCACAGGAATCATCTAGAAATCTCTAAATAAATTACAGAAATGTGCATACTTGCCAATCACCAAATGGCTTTTTACCTTAGAATCTCATAATGCCGGTAAGCTAATGAACATTAGCAGTATGTGTTTCACATACTATTGATACTTTTAATTAGTAACATGTTTACACACATAGCACAGTTCTATTCATAGATATGTATACACACATATATGAATATATGGATATACATTCATACACAAACCAAAAAACATACATTAACACAACCCTACCAGTAAAGTTACTGGTACATTTAAATAGTGCTTATATATATATATATATATATATATATATATATATATATATATATATATGTATGTGTGTATATATATATATATATATATATATATATATATACACACATAAAGAAATAAACGCAAATTCATACATAAAATGTATACATTTCTTTTATATGAGTATTATATATATATATATATATATATATATATATAGATATAGATATAGATATGCATATATGAACTAGCTGCACAAGAGATTAAAACTGTACTTACTATAAAACTCTGGTGTTCTCTGTCAGTCTTCTGAAACCCATGCAAAAAAAAAAAAAAATGTCAGCACTCTGCATGGCTGCGGCTACTCTGACTCACAAATGCACTACTCACTTTAGCTCATTTTCTGTAGTGGAGTTACCTGGCTGGACTTACTAATTTTATGGAATTTTTGAATGTGGGAAGGTGTTATGGTCATTCTGCTCTGCTGAACCCTCTGGAATCTGGCTTGCCATGCAAGTGGTTTGCAGGCTGATGTCTGCATGCCCTATTTGGCCTGAATCACTAAAACAGCTTAAGATTCATCCAGACTGCTGTAGCTGTTTTGTCTCTCAAATAAACAACAAAAATCAAAGTAGAACATGTAGGAAAAGGGGAAACAGAACTGGTATCAGCATCAGATTAGGACCATAGTCGTCAGGCTTATAGGGCAATAGTTTCCTGGGTCCATTGTGGCACCACCTTTGGGGAGTGGGACCACTGTTGCTGTACGTCATTCCTTGGGTACATATCCTGTAGCAAGGCTGAGACTGAACAGTGACTTTATGTGAGGGTTTAGTTCTTCTTGGAGCTCATGTAAGATGCAGCCTAAAACACCGTCTGGTCCTACTGATGCAGTGTTTTTTGCTTTGGAGAGGGCAGCTCTCACCTGTGCATTTTTGATGTCAGGGAGGCTACATTCTGTTGGGATAGACATTTGGTCTTTTGGGGGGGAAGGGGGGGGGGTTTGCACTGAACTTGTCTGCCAGGATGTCGGCAATGTCTGTGGGATCAGTGTATTTATTGTCATTTTGCACTAACTCAAAGCATATCTAGGAGTTGCCCCCCAGATTCCTGACATAACTAAAGAAAGCCTTGTGATTATCTTTAGTGTCTTGTGCAATTTTTCTTTCGAAGCTGGCCTTAGATAATTTTATGAGGGATCGTAGTTTCTTGCTAGTACTGACCAGAGATGCCTTCCCTTTTTGGGATTTTGCTCTATCATGTAGTAGCTTCCTCCTTCTGTTGTATAGCTTATTTATGGCCGGGGTCCACCAGACTGGTCTCCTGCCTTTTGAGGAGTGAGTCTTGGTTTTATCTGAGATAGCATGGTCCATGCATTCCTGTAGGTGTCCATAGAATGCATTTGTAAAGTATTGTGCTGTTTGAGCAGTATTTTCCACTGGCCCGGTGGCTTTGAAGGATTCCACATCAGTTTTGAGAAGTGTGAAATTTGCTTTTGGGAAATTTTTCACCATGTTTTTCTTGGCTGGGGGTGGGGATGGGATATGGATGTCCAGTGAGATTAATTTATGGTCTGATCTTACCAATAAGGGACATACCTGTGGTGTGGAACATAGAGTCCCCATGTTGGTGATGACCAGGTCCAGTATGTTATCCCTTCTTGTGGGAGTGGTGACAAGTTGTTCCATAGCATTTGAG
>NC_056749.1:766788108-766791578 GCF_019279795.1 Protopterus annectens
TAGCTACTCACTGTACTGTCAATTCTGTAGCCAAACCATACACTTTTAAGTTTCTGAGCTTTCTGTTTGGTCCCATCTGCCTGGATCTTGACAATGAATGACAGAACACCTGTGATGTTTGAGGCTCTGTCAATCATTGTATACTTTGTAAGTGGGACCAAGCAGAAAGCTCCGAAATTAAATATTTGTTTCTAGTAGCTGCTTAGTGTAGTGTGGGGAAAGAAAAGTCTGCATATGTGGTAGATACTAACCAGAAAAAAAATGTCTAAGCAGTGCCTTTAACCAGATGTTCACAGCATGTGGACCACTTTTAGACAGAGTAAAAAGTACAATAAAAAGAGTTCAAGAAAAGCAGCTGAACACTGAGTAATCAGAACACAAACATCCCGATTATTTTAGTTACTATTACTAGACTGAGTCTACATGGGGACATGTAAAAAGCACCAACTTACATAATCTCATCTAACAAATAAATTCATGTTTTTAACAAAAAATAAAGGATTATGCCAGCCCCTCCTATGCAATAATATAAAGAAGTTCATTCAAGGAACGTAAATTTGTTTTTGTTAACAATCACACCTCTCAACTTTCCATCTCCAAAATGAGGGACATTTCATCTCATAATGTGGAACAAATGGGCAAAATGTGGAACACTTACTAACGGCTTACTAATAACTTCAACTAGGAAGCTCATAGGATGGCTAAAATATGTTATTTTTACTTATAAAACATTCTCTTGATGAAGTAATATATTTCAGTTCTCTTTATCATGATTATCAGTTAAAAAATCCCTAACACTGAATGTGTGACACATGCTTTCACTGTGGAACTTTGAGGAATATGGACTTTTTAAGACCCCAAATGAGGAACATTCCTGCTAATGAGGTACATTTGAGAGGTATGTTAACAATGTATGAGCTGTATCTCTGAACTGTAAAGATTTTCACAAATCTTTCACAGACTAAAATGTGTCATTACGTAATGACTTCAGTCCAAAGTCATTCGCCAGAAAAAAACACAAATTTTATGAATAACAGACCAAAAATATGAAGCAGAAATCTGGGCACTTTGCAAAGTATGTAAACAAGCACAGTGACTTTAATGATAAAATATAATTTTATGATAAAATACATTAATAGCTACATATATATTTGCTAATTAGACTGAATCCATATTAAAGTAACATATATGTAAGACAGGTGCAGAACAGATTCAGTGAAAAAGTACAGTACAGAGCCAACTGGGGGACACTCACAAATGTACCACTTTGGTGGGATTACTTCAAGTCTTGGTTAAGGAAAAAAAGAAGTTATGTCTTACCATAATGTTCCATTTGTGTTGTTGATCTTCATTCATTCATTACCAATGGATTATCTGTTGCATCCTCAGAACTGAGCTGGCCTTATACCAAGCTCATGTCAGCCAAAAACTCTCGAGCTAAGATCCTACCCAGAATGCTCTTCTCCCTGTTACCTCAGATCTAGTTTGAAAGTTGATAGACACAAGTAGAGGCTACCTCTGGTCATAAAAGACCTACAATAAAGGAGTATATGAGATCAACCAGGAAACTCCGGAGGAGGATGGAGGGAGGGAGAAATGAATGAATGAAGATCAACAACACAGATGGAACATTATGGTAAGACATAACTTCTTTATCTGATGTTGTTAATCTTCGTTCATTCCTTACTGATGGGGCAGAGTCCCCAGCTACCTGTAACCCTGGGTGGCCCTTATGGAAGGACATTCTTGGGCACCATGGAGCCAAAAGAAGCTCTACCTCTGGAGGCCAAATCCAACTTGTAATGAAGTATAAAAGTATGAGGTTTGGCCCAAGTCGCAGCTGAGCAAATATCATGTGATTGCAACCAGAAGCAAAGTTTTCCAAGAGAGGTATTTTAAATCACATGAAGATGCAGGTTCAAAGGACTTAGCTTTTAGGGCTTGTAGAACGAAGGCCAAATCCCAAGGTTGTACTGGTTCTCTAAAGGGAGGTTTTAAGTCAAGGACACCCTTAAAGAAAGTCTTACAGAGTTTATGTGACATGAGTGAAGAATCCTGAAAACCAATGTGGAAATTTGAAATGGCAGCTAAATGAACATGAATAGTAGAGGCTGACACCCCATATTGAAAAAAAAAAAGATAAGTAATCTAAAACCACTAAAACTGGGGCTGACAAGGGGTCTAATTGTTTATTCACTGCCCATAATGAAAACCTTTTCCATTTACTGAGATAGATTAATCTGGTGGATGACTTATGAGATGTGATAAAAATATTGCGCACCAGGGAAGAAAGGTTACCCTGCCTGGCAGTTATAGGAAATGGAGAAACCAAGCTGTCAGCTTCCAGGTTGTTAGATTGGGGTGAGTCAGAATTGGAGTGAGTCAGACCCTGCTAATGGGAGATCAATGTTGGGGATGGATTGAGGATCCATGGTCGATCTAGCAGGTGAGGACAGAGGAAGGGGAACCAGACTTGCTGAGGCCAATATGCAGCAATGAGGATCACTTTGCTTTACAACTGCCATGCTTTCATCAGAGATTTTGAGATGGGGGGAGAGGAGGACAAGCATAAAATAGACCCAAGGGCCAAGCGTGGACTAGAGCATCTCTTGGTGACAGTCCGCGAGGGGGATCAGGGCAAAATGATTGCTACACTTGTAGTTGGTTGGGGAGGCAAATAGGTCGCAACAAGGCTGGTCCCAGTGGTTGAAAATTTTTGCTGCTATCACAGGATTGAGGGCCCACTCATGAGGTTGCAGAATGTACCTTCTCAACTTGTCCACTTTTACACTGGAGCTCCCGGGAATGTGAGTTGCAGTTAGAAAGCGGTTGGAAGCTATGGCCCATTGCCATATTCTCAAAGCCTCTCAGCATAACAACTAAGATCTGGTGCCCCCTTGCTTGCTGATGTACCAGACCACTGACATGTTGTCTGATTGGATCGCAGTAGTCCCTGACAGAAGGATGCAATGGAATGCTTGCAATGTTGGTAACACTGCCGTCAGTTCCAGGACATTGATATGCAAAAGGGCCTATGTCTCTGACCAAGTGCCTTGGACCGATCTTCCCTGACATAGCTCCCCCACCCCATCAGGGAGGCATCTGTGGTCACCATGGCTTTCAGTTGATGGGGAATGAAGGGGCGAGACCATTGTTGTGGGTTTTGAGATGTCCACCAGAGCAAATCCTGCTTGCATCTCTGAGTTACACTTATCTGAAAGGACAAAGGGTGTTATAGAGAGTACCACTGAGTGAGGAGTAACCACTGGAGAAGTCTTATGTGGAATCTGGCCAGAGGAACAATGGTGATCGAGGCTGCCATTGACCCCAAGAGTTGGAGTATGGACCGAGCTGAAGAGCAAAGTCGCAAAGGCACATCCAGGCATATCGTCTCATCACTATACCTGCGTCTGCTGCTCTAGTCTCTCCTTTCATTGTGTGTGAAATAAGATGCAAAAATGGATACTTTC
>NC_056749.1:766792078-766832778 GCF_019279795.1 Protopterus annectens
TCGAGTCAGACTTAGAGACCAGAGCAATCATTGTATATGAGTCTGCATGCATACAGAACTAGTCTAGTTATCATCTGATACCAGCATGTGAAACATCTGTAGTTCAGCAGTTGCAAAGGTAACAGGTCCAAGTTTTTAACATCATATCTGCTCTCCCTACACAAACAGGAACCTACACAGATTATAGAAGCTTCTACTGGTTTCATAACCACAACCACTTAGTTCACTCTCTCTGTTATCCAAACAAGAAATTGATGTTGATTTCCAAAACATGGAATATTTCCATTTTCATGGATAACTATCAGAAAGAACTGTTATCAACAAGAACATTTTTAATTTATTTTGTTTGATAACTAGCAATGTCCATTGCAAGTATTACATTTTTTTCTAAAGGCACAACAAAAAAAGATGAAATGGCTTTTTCCAAGATAAGGTGTCATATATATTCGCACTGAAATCCTAATGAGAAATATGCAGGAGTTCTACCCTGTAGCACACTACCCTGAAGTACTGGGTGCCATAGACTGTAAACATATATACATTAAGGCACCACCTGGGGAACAGGGTAGGATCTACATAAATAGAAAGGTTTCCACTCTATTTACTGCCAGGTCATGTGTAATCCCAAGGGAATCATCTTGACCGTATGTGCTGGCAATCTAGGCAGTTACCATAACTCACATATCAGGCACACCTCCCAACTGTATCAGATGTTCACTAGGGGGTATATCCCACAGGATCATTTACTGGGGGATACAGGTTATATACTGAAAGGCATATGTAGGTGTGCTCAATATCCCTTGCATTGGCTAAGAGACAATGCATAGCACATTCACTCACCACCTAAGGGCCTAAAACCTTCATCCTATGCGCATACATATAGTATACATATAGTTAATTCATGCCAGACAACTCTTACAACCTTAACCTCCCCATGTATTATCTGTGTACTGTTTGCATCAGACAGAGTCAGCCTTGAACTAAAACTGTTGCAACTGCTGGATTTACAAGGTAAGTGTTGAACCTGGAGTGTATTGTGTTATAATATGAATGGCTGGCATATCCTTGGATGTTGTTACTTGGTAGAGTAAGCAAGTAAAATGTGGGTGATTTGTACAGAAATGACTGTAACATGTGACAGCAGTACTTATTTGACTTATATATTTCCACTATTAAGCAGTAGGCCTCAGGCAGCAAAGATTCACACAGTCATACCTCTCAAAAGTAGTGATGGTCACCGCATGCCATCAGTTTACCACCATATGTTTCTACTGGAAAATTATTACAGAGAGAAGTTAGAAAGTAATGATACACATATCAGTTTCAGACTTCACAGCCCTCACAAGACCATTAACAATACTGATGGAAAAAAGTTTGATGCTATTAACTGTCTAACTTTCTAATACCAATATAAGTCAACAGTACGATTACCAATTCAACATCACAGATGCAGATATACTAAGCACTAAGTCCTCTATGCACTCTGAGTGTCTGACACAAAGCTTATGTATCTCTGAATCCAAAAGATAGAAAATGGAGGTATGGCACAGTTATCCTCACTTGCACAGGGTGTTGGGGAGGGGAGCAGGAAGCCTAGATTGACAAAAAAGGTCAATGAGTATGTGCGAGTAAGAAAGAGAAGCAGACAGACAATCGGATAAAGTAACAAATGGCCGGTAAGACAAAATGAGATTTAAGCTTCACAGCTTAACCATGTAACTGTTATGTGTGTATCTGTTGGGGTCCTACAGTTGAAATCAGTGTGTGGGGGTCTGTATGAGCACAGGCAAGCTCCGTGCGAACTCTACATCTTGGTATGTCAGACAGGTGTGAACCATGCATGGTAGAGGTGACAGTTCATCGTTGCTCTACTTGCTCCACAGAGTAGACTGACGAGGTGACAACACCATGTTGAGCTGAAAGAGTATGACTGTGATTTGAAGGCCTTGTGACTGGTGGGACCACAGCACATGGGCCAGCAGTTGAAGTTTCTGCAGGTTGGACCACAGTCAGTGATCCTCTGTGGCCAGTGGTGATTCTGCAGACAGGTGACCTACATCTCCCAACCTTTAACATGCTGAGCACAGTCAAGGAATGCAGAATCCTGCTGGAATTGTGACATTGCTGCAGTACCATAAAAGCCAGGGTTTCAACCAACCATGCCACAGAAAGCAGACTGTTTTTCTGAGTGGCCAATGCAGTCATAATCTCACTGTGTCTGCACTCTTGTCCTTCATGCATGACACAAAGCTGGTGTGCCACATAATCTGTGGCACTGGTAAATGCATGAACATATGACCGATGTTGTTGCTGTGTCTATTCATTTGCCTGCAGCAGGAGGCAGACACCCTCTGAGACTTGGCTATGCACATCTGCATGCCTATGTCTACTGCTGTGCCCTGTTTCTGGCTGTTATGTGGAACTGTCATCAGCAGCTGCCTCAACTGGGGTCTGCTAGTCGACAGCCTCACCATGTTCGACATCCACTGGGCCAACATCCATCGAATGCCTAGATAATTTGACCTCCACATCTAAGGATACAGCTGCAGTGACATCAATGTCAACTTCATGGAATGACTCTCCAAACACCTCAAGGTCCTCTGTGCCAGGGGCCATACTACCCTGCTGAGACAAATCATGGACAACATCATGATCACTGGATGGGCTGCTGGATGATACAGATAGTTGACATTCTACAAGATACAAAGACACAGATCAGGACAATATGAATACATCACATAATGGATATCATCAAAGACATATGACATATAAATCTCACTGCAATTTTACAAATTATAATGGCTTTACATGAGGTCTACTGCATGTATGTTTCACGGAATCAACATACATGGAGTATGTAATTTGGTTACAAGGCCAACATGCATGACATATGTGAGGAATACAAAAAAAACACACATCTGACAATATCTCATAGGAAGATGGCATTGTTTTAAGAGGGATAAATGTCAGCTATTGTAGGGAAAAAAACAGCATTAGTCACCACATCATTGACACCATTTACCAAGTGAACACAGTTAAAATACACAGGTGTTATATGCACATACCATTCATATGTGCACTCAATGACTCTGATGCACACTGGGCTAGGAATGGAAAGAAGGACACAGTGTTAATGGAGGTCAACCACAGTATTAACAGCAATCCCTGCTTTAGTCCCAAAGTAGATGGTCTTCAGAATATTAATTCAAACTGCATTACATATTTTGTTTGGACTGTTCTGTCAGTACTTCATTTATATGGATATATGTCATAAGACTTTGCTCATTATCCTCAGCCTGTGTGGATGTGTGTGCTTGGCTGGATGCTGCTGCTGTAAATAAAAAAAAAAAAAACAACACATGAATATGCATACAGCAGCAATATGCAGTGATTGTCTCAATATACAGCCATGTAATAGAAAGAAAGACATACTTGTTTGGCCTGGAACTCCAGGTTCAATCCCACCATCGGAGATGCATTACTCCCCTCTTGCTGTATGCAGTGAGGCCAGAAATATTGTGATATCATCGGAGAAGGTAAATGGTGGTCTACCATGGGTGGCATCCCTCGATTTCTCATAACATCTAACTCTGTTAGCTGCATGAATGATAATGTCCGAGCAACACTGTGTACAGCCATCCCAGGATCATTTGAGGCCTTCATCTCTATTGATCATATAGGTGAGATTGGTCCACATTTCATGTTTCCAAACTGGATTGCCTGAACAGCCTAGGAGTCTCTGTCCATGTTGCCGGAGAGCATCAATGATGATGTCATTTTTCTGGGGGGGGGGGCAAGTTGTCACCCTAGGATGGCTGGTCATCTAAAAGATACGCATCTGATAATATACCTGTGTGATCCCATTTATGCATTTGATTTTGTGAACAGCATATGTCAACATAAACAGTATGCATTCCCATGCAATGCAAATGTCTGTATGACACTGTCTTTGATAAATACTAATGTGACATATATAAAGTAACTACAATACCTTCATACATCACATTTGTAGAATGAACATAACTTGCAATATCTTTACAGTTTGTGAGTGGGATTAGTACCCTTCACAGTATGCATATGTTGAATGGATGGATAAAGACAAAAGCGTCATGCCACAGGAGCTTGCTTGCATTTCATATTAAAATTTTACAGCAAGTAACAATTTAACTCCTTATGGAAAGCACCAGAAAACCTCACGATATGTTGGCAGGCCATAGACAGTACGGATCCTTAGCATATTGAGCCAGTATCACAAAACCTTCATTAAGCAGCATCATTAAAGAAATATCCATTACAGTAACAGCAAGCACTTTTAGCAGTTTAGTTAGGAAACTTGAATTAAGAAATATCCATAATATCAGCCTCACATAATATGGATACTGATAGTGTAAAACTCCATAAGTTTCCATAGCTATACCACAGAGTGCAAGACATTATCAGTAAGAACAGGGGATGATCCATAAATCAGTATTTACATACTGTTAACATTTGCAGTATAAGTATGTCCATACAGCTGCATATTGGACTGAAATCACTTATTTAAAATAGCAACACCTGTGCATATATACATACAAACATTCAAGCACAGACATTAATGCCCTTCTAGTTTGCCGATATACCAAAACACTAGTTCCCATAATGTGTCCAGGCTGTTCCTAAAAATATCTAAACTAGTGCTCGCTAAATGTAATTTGGTAGTCTGTTTCATGCATCAGCTATTCTGTCTGAGAAACAAGTAGTATACTTTTCATTCCTATAGAATCTTATTTTTTAATTTCTCCAAGTCTTTTGAGTTTCTAATACCATGACAAGAATGGACCCCATTCCTAAGTCAAAGTACGATTAAAGTTCATGAAATTAGTATTGTTTCACTCTTTGATGTCAGCCAGTAGTGCTCTTCTCATCACCTGCAATGTGCCCAGTAATGGCTCCTTCTGCAGTTTGTATGGAATTACATGTATTGGTAACATATCTAAATACAACTGTAAATTCTTTTTTATAAGACCCGTTGCTCCTAGTAATATTGGAACTGTCTGGGTATCTTTCTTCCACATTGCTCTCATTTCTGCCTGCATATCTTGATATTTTATGACTTTGTGTCTCTCTGTACACAAGACATTGTAGTCACTGGGTGTGGCGATTTCAGTGACCTATTACTATTCTTGTCTTCTTCTCTTGAACCGCTATATCCGATTTTCTAGCATCTGTCTTTTGAACTGTTGGTTATGGATGATCCCATGTGATGTAGACTTCTTCATTTTCTATGATGCTTTGTGGCTCATGTTTCCAGTGTTTTTTTGGCCACTTCAATACCATAATATTTGCACAATCCCCAGTGCAATAGTCTCACCACATTATTATGCCTTTCAATATGCAGTCCTTCTGCTATTAGTATGTCACAACCAGCAATGAGGTGTGCAACTGTTTCCAGTTTGGTTTTACAAAACCTACATTTGTCTGTTTCTCCCACATGTTCAATGGACTTTATAAACCAATGTGTATGCAGCCCACTATCTTGGGCTACCAACATTAACCTTTCATTTCTTAGTTTGAATTTGCCTCTCCTTAACCATTCCTGTGTTCGTTCTTGATCAACATGAGGTTCTTCCAGAAGTTTCCTATAATTGCAACTGTATTTATGCTTTTTCTACATTTCTTGCCTTCTCATCTGATCCTTCACCTTATATTCTTTCTTTTGTTTTTTGGCACATTCAGTTGCTGCCTGACTTTTACCTACTTTTGGTTTGATTTCCATTCCTGCTTGATGGTAAGCTCTGCTAGATTAAGCAGAGAAGTCATCTTAGTTATTCTCCTCATGTTTCAAAACTTTCACTACATTTGGGTCTTGTGAGGTCAGAACGGGGAATATATAGTCTTGGTATGCACTGATTTTTATAAATCATTTGGTGAGAATGAAGCATCCTACTTGTTTTCCTGTCTAATCTATCCAATACATTTTGGGTCCAATCAATCACTCCAAAATTGTAAGTTAGGACAGGAAGAGCAAATTGTTTTATAGCTTAGATTTTGTTCCTAGATGTCAGTGAGGTTTTCAGGATTAATTTAAGTAATCTGAAGTATTCCTTACTAAGTTTTATTCGCATTTGTTTGTGTTTTATTGTGGACCCTTCATCATTTTCCAAATATTTATACACTCCTCCTTGCTCAAATTCTTTTATGCAACATTCTTGTCCCAAACTAATGTTTTCCTGGTGTTGCAGTTTTCCTGCTTTAAAGGTTGCTTTTGAAAATTTATCAAGACCAAATGACATTCTTATATCATCTGAAAAAGATTTGACAACTTGCAGTTGTGCTTTCAGTTCCTCATCTTATGAGCTATACAGTTTTAAATCATCAACAAAGAGAAGGTAAGAAGTCTTTACACTTTGTTTTTTTTTTTCTAGGAGCCAGATTATAACCATGGCCTAAGCTGTTGAGGAAACAGCTTAATGGATTAAGGGCAAGGCAGAATAGTAACGGTGAAAGAGTCACCCTGGAATATCCCACTTTGGATTTTTATCCCTGGGATAACAATTTGTCCTTTATTGTGGCTTAATTGCAAAGTGGTGTGCCACTGTTTCATGGTCACTGTAATGTAGTTGATCAGCGCAGGGTTTATCTTATACATTTGTAAGCAGTCTTTTATCCATGAATGCGGGATACTATCAAATGCTTTTTTGTAGTCAATCCATGCCATACTTAGGTTCTTCTCCTTTTTACAGTTCTTCACTTTATTTAACAACAAATGATCCTTTGTTCCATATGACTTTTTATTATTGCCCTTTTGTTCTACTGCCATAATTGAGTTTTCTTCTAAATGACTATAAACTCTGTTGGCATCAATCCCCGTGTATAGTTTATACATCATTGGAAGGCAAGTTATTATAGCAATAACTCATGCCTGGGTGTGGGTAATGCTGGATTTCCCCATGATTCGTGTGTTTTGGTCATGAGGGCGAAGCCCAAGTGGCCAAACAAAGACAAACATGGGTAAATCCAGCATTACCCACACCCGGAAGTGGGTTATTGCTATTATACAATGACATTATTTAAGAAAAAAATAATTACTTTTCTTAAATAATGGCATTGTATAATGCCTCTTTGCTGCCCTTCCACAGCTGTCTGGTATTCTGCGGCAGTTCTGATGTACTGCGCATGCGTATGCTTACGCAGTACATCTGAGTTGTGGGCAAAAGCAATGGAGAAAGCAACATCTCCATTGCTTTTTACAAACTATCTCCCTATGTTAAAGGAATTTAACATAACGAGACAGCTTTGAAAAAAGAAACCGAGAAAGCAAGATCTCTGTTGCTTTTTAAAGTGTCTCGCTATGTTAAATGGGTTTAACATAGTGAGACAGCTTTATAAAAAGCAACGGAGATGCTCTGTTGCTTTTTTTTAAAGCTGTCTCGCTATGTTAAACTCATTTAACATAGCGAGACAGGTTGAAAAAGCAACGGAGATCTTGCGTTCTCCATTGCTGTAAAAAAAAAAAAAAAAGTTATACTAATGGAAAAAGTCCAGGCGACCAGACCTTTTTCCATTATTATAACTCTGATTTACAATGTGCATGCTCACCAATCAGCGTGCACATTTTGGTATATTAATGGGGGGGGGTCGTTGTATAATGGTCTATAATTTTTAGGCTAGCTTGCAGGTTCACTCTTAAGTAGGAGCATTGTTCTGCCTGCTGTTAGCCAGATTGGTGTCTGTTCTGGGTGTGCATATAAATAGTTCTTACTCATGGCTAAATCTTCATGCAAAGATGTTAATACTTTTAACCAAAAGTTAGGTACTGCATCTGTGCCTGGGGTTTTGCATTTTAAGGCTTTTCTTAACTTTGTTTCAATCTCTCAAGCTGTGACTTCATCCCATTTCATATCATGTACCTTTAAACTTCTTATTCTTTCTTTTACTTCTTCTATCCATTTACCATCTTTGTTATGTTCCACAGGATCTTCATAGATACTTCTCCAAAATTCATCTAGTTCTTCTTTATTTTTTGTCAGTCTTTCAATTCCTTTTAACTTATTTCCCAGTTCTCTATAAAACCATTTTGGGTCATCAATAAATTGCTTATTTTGCACTTTTCCTTTATATTTATCTTTGTATCATCTAAGTTTTTCAACTTGTGCTGAAATTTTTAGTTAGTTATTTGCAATAGTGTATGATAGATCCTGGTCTGTTCTAATATTGCACATTGCTTTTATCACATCTATCTTTCTTAGTATTTTTGTTGATCTATTCCCTCTTCTATAGTCTTCTAACAGTGACATTTCTTGTCATAATTGCTTTATAATTTTCTCTATTCGATATTTCCATGATGGCATTCAATTTCTCCCCTTCCTGTCCCTCACTAACATGTGTTCTTGTGGTAGAAGTTTATCTGTTATTAATTTAGCTGCACAGTAATATATCCTCTATGAACAGTCCCAATTGCTGTGTTTATTTGTATTATCAAACCTCTGACTTTCTGGGTTTTATTAATCTTCTGCAGTCTGTTTCTTTCATTGATCTTGATATATCTGTCCATATCTATTAAATCAAGCAATTCTTCTCTTAGCTCATTTTCTTCCAAAATCCCTTGTTTTCCAATTCCTGGAGGCATTCTGTAGAAGGTTCTATAGCATTTTCCTGTGACACAGTATCATCAATTTCATCCTGTGTCGTCTGTTGCGCTATCATATGGGAACTCACTGGCCTGTCACTCTTCAACATTGACTGCACCAGAGTTTCCACAGTTTCCTGTTCCTTCCCTTGCTGTCTGGCTTCAAGTGAATGTTTATGCTGGTTTCCTGCGGAAAGCTCCAAATTATCTTCATATGGCACCTGACCTATTGCTTCTTGTTGCACTGGTTTACCTTTAATTTGGATATCCATTACTCTATCATGTTCTGGTGCTTTCTGAATTAGATTTTCTACACTAAATCCATCACTTTGGAGGTACTCCATAACCTCAGTTTCTATTTCTTTAACTTCTCCATTACTAATCTCCTTTTCTACTTTTCCTCTTTGTCTTCTTATTTTTGTATTGTAAAGTTTTCCATGTCTGGATTCCTTTGTCTGTATTTCTCTTCAAATATCTTTGGTGCTGCTCTTTTTGTATTGGTTAGTTTTGCTTTCTCCTTCGCATAAATATTACACCATATTAAATCTCTTTTTCTTTCCCATGTCCATATTTCTTCTTCATATGTTTCCTGATCTTCCTGTTTCTCCCTGCTTTGGAACTCACTCCATCCTGTTGTGATGTAACCTGTGTTAGACATTCTACATCAAATTCTTCACTTTGCAGGCACTCCATAACTTCCGCTTCTATTTTTTTAACTTCTACTTTACTGATCTTCTTTCCTATGTTCCATCTTTGTGATATTATTTTTTTATTATGAAATTTTCTATATCCGGATGCCTTTGCATGTATTTCTCTTCAAATACCTTTGTGGCTGCCTTCTTTACATTGATTGATTTGACTTTCTCCTTTGCATAAATATTGCATAATATCAAATCTCTCTTTCTTTCCCATGTCCATATTTCTTTTTTATACATTTAAGATATCTCTTGGTTTTGTTATTTATATTTTCACATTTCCTCAGATGCTTCTTTTTCCATACAAATTAAGGTTTCTTGATCTATATATTGTTTTTCACAAATCTGTTGAATTGATGAACACTAATTTTGAAGCTTCTGACAGTTTTTCCTGCGGAAGTATTTTCCTTCCTCTAATTTTCATTTAAACATTTTGTATATCTTGTGTCTGGAAATTCTGGGCTTTTTGCATAATAATAACAATAGATACTTTCTTTCTTATCCTCAATAGTCCACTTTATCATCTTTATGGCTCTTCTTTGGCCTACCAGTGTTTGTGATTTTTGTCGATTGCTACTTCCTTCTATAACAGGGGGGCCATCCTCTCCATGGGCCTGGCCCCATTTTAGGAATGTTTTCATATTTTGAGGATTCTACGCTGTCATCTTTTTCAGTCCTGGCACCAGTGTGCCTACCAGGATTGGGCACTTTTTTATCCTGGGTCTTGTGCACCCAGATATATTTTTTAGTTTTTTACCTACTTCTGTCCATGATATATGCTATATCAATACAGTCTATATAGTGTCACTTTGTTGAGATTTTGTAAAAACAGGGTCCACCTAGTGAAGGTACATATATATATATATATATATATATATATATATATATATATATATATATATATACATATATGTAGGTTGTCTGATGATTCTCTAGTACTTTTTGATAACACCAAACTTTCCCAGAGGTAGTTGCCCCTAAATGCCCTATATACCTGAATAAGATCTGTTCTTAGATATCTATAAGAGACACTGTAAAAGTTCAGATATTTTAGTCTTTCATAATAACATACATTTTTGCATCGATGGATGCTATTGGTTTATTTCTGCTGTACTCTTCTGGTTTAATCATGCTTGTTTTCCTAGAGGGTTTCCATATTGTTATTCCATACTCAAGTTTGGGTATAATGTAACTAACAAACAATGACTTCATCATTTTTGATTTTCTAGACTTTATACATCTTTTCATACAACCTATGACTATCTTTAACCAATTGGTTGATATGATTAGAAAAACTCAAAGATGGATCTACCCATATACCCATATCCTTAAATGAATCTACAGCTTCAATCACTGTGTTGTATATTAAATATTCACCTTTCAATTTATGTCTACCAAATCTCATATACTTAGTTTTTGATGTAGTTATGAGCATATCATTCTCCTGTGTCCAAATGTCAATTTAGTCAAGTTTTTTTTTTTTGCAGACATGCCTTATCTGTAACACATGCAATGAGTTTACCCAATTTCAGGTCATCTGCATATAGATTGTAGAACATTTCAGATGACAACGTTAGGTCTGAAAGATACAATCTAAACAAGTAAGGGCCTAGGACAGAGCCTTGTGGGACACCCTGACAGTAACCAAGGATTTCACCTGTCCAGTTGCTGTATGATACTTGCCATGTCCTATTTGTAAGCCATGCAGCTATCCATCTTATCAAGAGTACATCAATACCTAGTTGTACTAATTTATTGATTAGTGCTTTGTGTATGACCCTGTCAAATGCTGAAGTTAAATATATATAAATTACATCAGAGCACAATTTTTCATTCATAGCAGTTATTATATTGTTATAGAACATCATGTTACAGGTGGTAATAGATCTGTTTTCAACATATGTATGCTGCTATATTGATATATGGTTTTAAGTCCCAACTTATCCAGTTCTGACAATAACTTATCCATTATTACCTTCTCCATTATTTTTCTACAACATGAAAGTAGAGTTAAGGGTCTCTATGACTCTGGGTTTGTCTTACTCCCCTTTCCCTTAACGACAGGTTTAATAAGCGCATGTCTCCAATCTTGAGGAATCTCCCCATATTTATATGACCGAATGCAGTGATGGTGAACCTTTTGGGTTTGGTGTGTTAAAAGTTCCTGGCACAAAATAATTCAATGCACTTCACATGAGCAATGAATGTAAAAGCAATGTCTTTGGTAACTGGGGTGTTGGTGATCGCTGGAGTGTCACCCAAAACATTATGCATTTGTCACCTTTGACATGCATGTCATAGGTTTACCATCACTGACTTAGTGAATAATAAATATAATGGTACCATAAGATCTTGCTGAAGTGTTCTCAAGTCATTGTTACTAATTCTGTCTCCTCCCTGTACTTTTTTTTTGGATCCAGTTTGCGCAGTTCTTTTTCAATATAATCTAATTTGATTCCATTATCTGGGGTTACCTGGATGTCACTAGGACAACTTATCACCCCTTTTGTGGAGCATAAGATTTATTAAATATATCTATAATCTGTTGTGTCTAAGAATACATTTTAGAATCTGTACACAGTTTATCGATGTGTGTGTCATTATTCCTTCCACATCTTATGTATCTATGAAAAGTTTTCCTGTTATGCTCAATATCTTTATATACATTTTCTTCATTTTTTTTTAAATCTTGTCTCACACTATTATGCTTAAAGGTCAAAACAACATCACTCAAGTAACTTATAACAATTTCTGTTAAAGATAACATTTTGAGTAACAATTAATTTAACCAGGTACCTTTAGAAATGGCTGACTTGAAGAGATATTCTAAACACCAGAACAGAATTTTTACCAATTGTCAATGCACCTCTCATTCTGAATCACATAATCAAAGTGCACTTAATGTGAACCAACCTTTAAGTACCATTTGTGCCATACATATTGAAAGAAGATCATTAAAATTATATTTTTTTGGAATCACATTTGTGCACAAAGGTGTATGGCATAAACACCATATAGGTATCTGTAAACAATACCATATATGGCACATGCTCATTATATTCAAATGATCTGATAACATATCAGAGCCACTTTCAAATATTGATTTGGATACATTTACTGATCAGATCATTGCTAACTGTGAACTGAGTAGTACCTCACTGAGCATTTCACTGTGTATTTTCCAAACTTTTTCAACTTGAGGATCATAATGACTTTTTCAAGGAGGCTGAGACATGTCCATGCACCCAACTGGACTAACAAGGAGATGACCTAGATATTGAATGCATACATTAGACTACAGCAGAGGATGAGAGCCAGACCCCGAAACTTCACCATGATAGATGTATGGAACCAGATTGCAAGGGAGCACTGAAGGAGGGCAGGCATCTATCGCACTATAGTGCTGGTTCACCATTGCTATGATGACTTGCAAAAGAGTGATGCAGAGGATCTGTGATGGAGGGTCACTGAAATGCCGACACAGCCCATACAGCCTCATAGAAAGTGTCAATACTCTATGCATACCTGAGCATTCCTACAGAGTTTACAGATATTTCTCTGTCCTATATATATATATATATATATATATATATATATATATATATATATATATATATATATATATAAAGCAGTCAGATATTTTTATAACCATTTAGTAGTTGTTCTGACAACAAGCTCATGGAGATACTGTCCTGTTAACTGTGGATTTGATTCCCATGTTTTTACTTTATTTAATAATGTGTATAATATCCATAATTATGGCATTTGTAGTGGTACATGTGCTGTACAACATCTAATGACATAATTTTACATAGCCACTGTCATTATGCATCACTGACAGCTATAACACCTATAACGCTTAGGTCAAGGATGACTGTGCACTTTATAGATTTCCATTATAGTAATACAGTATCACCTGCTGCAAAATTATACATGGAAATAAAAACATACAGAAATAAATTAATTAATTCATCCTGAAAAGTACATAATATATTTATTTAAGCTAAAATCAAATGCCTTTCTGACTGCTTACACATGTTTTCAGTTATGTGTTGATAGCTGTTATTTCTTTACAGTAAAATGCCCAATACGTTTTAGCAGTTTCCATATTTATCAGTTCTCTGCAGGACTTCTAATAAATATCCGTAATACTTGTTTTCTAAAATGAAGCCCCTGCTGATAGTTAGCTTGGCCTGTAAGCTAACCAGCCAACATTTCTAAATTTTCACTTGCTGTGGGTTCCAATCTCCATAAGGGAAACATGTATCTGTAATTGTAATCTTGATTTAATTCACCTAAAGCATTTCTTTGGGGAAACATATTCCAAAACTTGATAGTAATGTTTCTGTTGTGCATATTTATGTGTAATGCAATCAGTCTTGAAAGTCCTATGGATATGTCTGTAACACTCTGCTAACGTCGGCTTTCTAACATCAGGGTTTGCCGAGCAGCAGCAGTTTGTTTGGGAATAATGTGTGCTGACTATTGCCTCAGTTCATAAGGAAACAGACCAACGTGCCAGCATGTTGGCATGTTGTGTGTTGAAATCCAAAGAGGGGACACATATCTGAAACTGTTATCCTGAATAATGTTCCAATGGCCTTTATTTAGAGAAGCATATTCCCACTTATTGATATTAATGTATATTTAACAGCAGGGTCAGTAAAGCTTGCTAAATACTGTTATAATGTCTGAACAGTTACATTGAGCTTATTATTGTTTGCTTTGTAAAAATGCTATCAAGGTCTGTTTTATCATGAAATATTACATTCAATTCATTAACAACATCATCCTTATGTTTGGAGGGAGTGGGATGGGCAGCCTAACAGTTAAATTGCAGAACAGGGAAGATGTAGGGAAGATGTATGGATTTTCATAGTGATGTCCACTTTGGCAAAGAATATCATGGTCCTCACACATATCGTACTTTGTCCATTATGTACAGCAACATGCATGGTTTTGTTGACAGAAACTAAATGCTACATGACACTGTCACACTGTCCAGTTAATGAATGCTCTCCATTATGATTAATGTTTATGAACACAGTGCTGATATGAATGAAATTTTCAGACTGTTAAGACCAGCACATGTTTATAGTTTTAAATCCTAAGGCAAGATCCTTATTAGTAGGCCACCCCCCACCCAGATGATGTCATAAAAATAAGTTTTTTCACTTGATTTAAAGCATATTGTTTCAATCAAGATGTGTTAGCTAGGCAGGTATTACTTAGTGTTAGACAGCTGTATGTAGCACTGTCAACTGTGAATATGTAATGTTCTTCTAAAATAAATGTCTAGAAGTGCTGAGAAAGGTATGTCATTGTTATGTGAGGAATACATCATTCATAATTGTCTTTTCTGTTTTCTGTTTTCTGGTGAGGAGAATCACAGCAGGTACCAAGCCGCGTACACTGAGCGAATGCACAGAACTGAGGAGCAGCAGAGGGAGAGAGGTTTGTATATTATTTTTCCTCTTTTATGAAATGAAATGCATCTTCCCCAGTTTACAGGCCTGTATTTTTCACAATGCCATGTATACTGATTAGAATGCAGGAATACCCAACATGCATCAGTAAGGCAAGTGAAATCATCACATGATAGCTATGCTTACAACTGTGACTGAAATCTAAAAATGTTGAATTTTGATGTAGTAGCGAGCCATTGTTTCAGCACACAACCTAAATAACAGTTGGGTTAGTATATCAATCTCACATATCATAAGCTGGATGTTTTGATCTGTTTTACATATCATAAGCTGGATGTTTTGCATAAAAGTCTAATTTCTTTGATTGCTGCTTATGATGTATGGTTTGATATACTTGTGTATGCGTGATTGTGTGCTCCAGTGTTTGGTTTGTTGTGTATAGCCTGCATATTCACCGAGTGAATGGGTGTCTTCTGTGACAGTGTTTGCAGACTGTATGGAGAGGCATATAATTTAGTTCAACATTGCTATTGCTTCAGTCTTCAGCCCTTTGGTTGTTTTTCAGAAGCACATTTGTAGCCTAGGTGCTTATACAGATAGACATATGATTGCAGCAGTTCATATTCAGCACACCTTCAGCTCAACATTAGTATTGCATCTGCTTGCAACACCTTGGGTGTGTTTGTACACGTGCATTTCTAGCCTAAGTTTACTGACACTTGTGCAGAAAGATGTTTGATTGCAGCAGTTCATATATACCACCCCCTGCAGGTCAACATTAGTATTGGATTTGCTCCAACACCTTGGGTGTTTTTGTATAAACACATTTCTAGCCTACTTTTACTGACACTTGTGCATAGGTTCATAGGTTCATAGGATGATACTAGGCTATTGCCCGGAAGCCTTTATAAGCCTAGCCAAGAATTTCACCCATGTTCCCACAAAGTCAGCACCTGTTTTCACTGTCCAGGTTCTGCTTAAAGAGGGATAGTGAGGTACTCTGCTTGCCATGGAGAGAAAGCCTATTACACAGATTGGGGAGTCACTGGGACACAAATCTATGCTGCCAACTAGTTCTATTAATGTCACAGACCAGGTTGATACGTTGAGGGTGGGTTGCACAAGTGGAGTTTGACTTATTGATATGCAGCAACTCCTTCAAGGCTGAGTCTGAGATGGCCTTGTATGCCAGACACAGGTCACCTATGAGCAGTCTGTATGAGACTGAGTAGAGGGATAAGGCATTTAGCTTATCTATATAGGATAGGTGTTTCAGACCCCGGATTTTCCTGGTTAAGAACCTCTGTGGTCTCTCCAACTGCTGCATGTGTTTGGCAAGGGAGATGATGAAGGAGGCATTGTACTTGATAATGGGCCTGATAAAGGAGGAGTACAGGAATGTTGTGACCTCCTTGTTCCTGGATGAAACCCTTACTTATGAGGTGGTCCATGTAGAAAGCCTTCCCTACAACAGAGGCAAAATGATGGTCAAAAGTCAGGTTGCTATCAACCTGGGTGCCCATGTCCCTCATGACTGATTGTGTACTTAGTATGTTGTTATTAATGTGATAATCAGTGGGGACACCATTTTCACTGAAGGGGATAATGATGCATTTCTTGGCATTGAGTTTGAGGCCATGCTTCTGGCACTAGTCATCAGTTTGGTTAAGGCCCTCTTGGAGGATGTTCACATCACTAGGGTAATTTATGACAGTGCCCAGCTTGCAGTCATCTGAAAACTTGGTCAGCGACAGATCTCTGGTTTTTGCTTGCATCTCAGAAAAATATATCCCAAACAGTAGAGGCCCCAAGACCGATCCTTGGGGTATGCTGCTTGTTATGGGTCTACTACTACAGGTGGTTTCCCTTATTTTGACTGAGTGGGTTCTATCAGTGAACCAGATAGCTACCCATCTGCTAACATATGGGTTGAAGCCTAGCTGGGAGAGTTTATCTATTATGCCTTAGTGGAGAATAATGTCAAAGGCTTTGGCTAGGTCAAGGTAGGTGGTATTCACTGTGTTGCCCTCATCCATGGCTTTGGTAACTGTTTCGAAGAAGGCAACCAAGTTTAACAGGCATGATCTCCCTTTGACAAAAGCAGACTGTGTGGGATCAAGCCTTTGGAGGTTGCCAATGTTCTTGTTTATAAGGTCAATGATAATGTGTTCCATTGCCTTACAGATCATGGATGTCCTCCATTCTGCTGGGATGAAGCTGATGCACAGGCATTGGTTGAATAGGGTGCCTAGTGGTGCTGAGAGCTCTTGCCTGAGTTTATGTAGGACACAGCCAAGGATGTTGTCAGTCTCCATGGAGGCTGTATTTTTTGCCTTTAAGAGAGCATTAATAACCTGCTCCCTGGTGATGAGGGAAGGGGGGGGCAGGTGCTGTGGATGTTCTGGTTTACTGATGGGGCGACAGAGGGATGAAGTTTTCACTGAACTTGTCTGCCAACAGGTTGGCTATATTTATGGTGTTTGTGTATGTGTTATTCTTGACCACTTCAGTGCAGATTTGGGAGTTATCTTTCAAATTGCAGATGTATGTGAAGACCTTGTGATTGTCCTTAGTGGATGTGGCCAATTTGGACTCGAAGTAAGCCTTAGAGGATTTCACCAGTGACTGTATTTGCCTGTTCAGACAAAGGAGAGATTGCTTCCAAGTTGCCACCTGCTCCTTCTTGGTCCTGGACTACAATTTTTTCCTTTTATTATAGAGTCTGTTTATTGCTGCTGTGCACCACAATGGTTTACTCTTCCTTGAGGAGAGGATTTGGTCCTGTCAGTTATTGCTGAGTCCATGCAGCTATGTAGGTGCTCATATAGTTTTTTGGACTAGGCTTGGACATTAGTGCTTGATTCAACTGAATGGCTGGTGGCTGTGAAGCTGCTTATACCTGCTCTCAGCAGGTTGTAGTCAGCTTTGGAAAAGTGTTTTTGTTTGACCCTGGCAAGGGGGTGGTCAGGGGAGATGGTGACTTCGAAGGTGATTGCTTTGTAGTCAGATAAAACCAAGGAGTATGACACTGTAGTGGTGCTACAGTGGCTACTCATTTTGGTTATTACCAGGTCTAGAATATTTTCTCCTCTTGTGAGGTTGTTGACTGGCTGGTCCAATGCACTGGCATTGATGAAGTTGAGGAATCTCTGGGCATTCATTTTTGAGCTAGAATGGGTCTTCCACTCTATGGTTGGGTAGTTAAACTTGACCAGGGTAGAGGGTTGAATCTTGATGGAATCAAGTAAGTCCAGAAAGGTGTAGTGGGCCTCCTGAGTAATGGTTGGGGGTCTGTAACTAGCTATGATTTGAATAGATGTTTTGTCAATAGTTAACTGCACCTAGAGTTTCTCCTGTTTGATAAGCCTGGGGGTGTGTATGTCTTTGATAAATATTGTAACTCCACCTCCTTTGGCCTTGTAACCCTCTGTTTGGTGTCTGAAAGTATGGTAGGACAAGTAACCTGGCAAGGCTGGGGAGCTCTCTGCAGCTTTGAACCAGGTTTCAGTGACTGCACAAATGTTAGCATCTTCCAGGGTGAGGAATGCTTGCAATGAGTACAGTTTCATGTTAAGACTCCTAGTGTTTGGCAGCATGACCTTTACATTTCATTTAAAAGAATTTTTCACGTTAGTAATTTTGTCCTCATGACTTAAAAGGCACTATGGGGGAGGCAAGAGTCTTTGCCATAAGCATGAAGCTCAGGGGAGACAAATGAAGACCATCTCTGGCAAAACATCGTGGTCTATCAATCATGTCCTCCCAGGCTGTCAGGTACTGGACCCCCTTGGAATGATACCAGAAATTAAGCCAATTGTTAAAGTCAATCATTTTCTGTTTCTACTGAGGCATCATTCTGGGTGATGGTAGAATGCTGCTTAAGGCTGGAGACTTTCTTGCCTGGGGCACATATTCAGTGAGCTCAATCATGTCTGTCTTCATATAGTCCAGAGAGGTACTTCTCAAGTCATTCACACCAACATGGACTATGACAGAGTCATAACAGTACCTGTTGTTGAGAGATTTGAGTGCATGAGTGATATGGTGGATTCTAGCACCTGACAGGTAACTTACCATGACTTTCCCCTTGTCTAGCCTGGTTCGGAGCACATTTGTGTGTCTCAAGATAGAGTCTCCTATAACTAGTATGTTGAGTTTGTGGCTGGGCCTTTGAGGCTGTGAGACACATGCACATATACTATGTGTGGTGCTTGGTATGGTGGGTTCAGATGTGCGTGTGTGCTTTTGCCTTGGAGGTCTCTTTTGTTAAGATATGTTTTCATTGAGAACCTCCACATATGTAGGAATGTACTATACAGGTGTGGGTGGTGTTAGAGGTGTGTGTGGTGCTTGTGATGTTTGTGCAGGCAACCTTTTCAGTGCCAGATGCACTGGCTTGTGATTGAGACAGCAAGGATTCTAGGTTCTTAATGTAACTGCATCTCTCACATATTGTGTTCCTAGGTGGTAGATGAAGAGGGTTGTCCATGTACATGAGGCAGTTGCTACACTGTCTCAAGATGGCCATATCAACAAGACTAGCAGGAGAAACCACAGGAAATTGTCCATCCATGGTTGTCAGAATCTGTGGAAGACAGGCAAAGTATGGTTGAGTGGGTACTATCAGAATAGAATACCTATAGGTGTGAGTAGGGTTGGATAAAATCACAGTAGTTGCAAGGGAGGCAAGGGAGGGCTTCACTTATACAGGAGTGCTGTTAAGGGAAAAATGCAACTATGATACCATGCAACAGGTTAAAACAGCACAATGGCATTGCACAACAAGGAAACCAGTTCAACACCCTGCAAACACAGGGTATAAATACCAGAAAAGTTGGAAGAAACTAGAAGCTTGAATTACTACCCAATCCTGGTAGCCCCTGCTCTTTCAAACAACCACTTGTGCTACAGAAGGTCAGGCAACCCTGTTACTCTCACTAACAGTGAAGACAAAACATTACCAGCAGAAGATGGCTGCCAGAAACACAGGAAACACAACAAGAAAAACAACCAGGCCTGGATAACAGCAGGCCTCTATACAGACTATGCTACCTGACTGGAACACATAAACCTCATAAAAATGCACACAAAAGCACAGATAGAGCACTGACAAACAGAAAATACATATAGACATTTGATGGCAGTAGTTCATATTTTGCAAGCATATTCACAATGTTTTTATTTTTCAGATTACTGATTGCTAATACTTTTTGGTAGGTAATGCATACAATTGTACACATACAATACTGTTAGTATCAGATATATTTGATTCTCATATGTAAGCAACTGTGGAGCTTGGACATATAACATTGTTTTTACTGTTGTACTCATTATATTGATATGTGTTCAGAAAATTATCCTGCTGCCTGTCTCAGATGTTTGTCATATGGATTGCCTATTATCCATAATATTGTAGTATCACTTACTCCTCATTTTAACAATGACACTTTGTTGTTATCCATATAAATCATTGAATGCAGATGGTACAATTTCTTGACTTGAGCATTCATGAATTCTTAAAAAGCTAATGATCCAGGTGTATGTGCCTAAGCCTATAGAATTGTTATAAAAGAATACTGATGTCCTGTTCTTGTATAGGACATATAGGACCATGCATTTATGAGGTAATTCCGTCCATAATGGACATGTGTCAGCCCCTGTGTAAATTATCATCATAGTCATATTCTGTTGTTGTAATACCTCCATGGGACTGTTCTGCATGATAGATATTTGCTTTTCTTTTCTGTTGTGTTTTCCAATTAATCTTGACACAGTGTGGGACCTGTGGATGTTCTCTGATCAGAAGACGATGATGACCACATGACAGGTCACAGCCAGAAACTTCCAAGGATGACAGTAATGATGAGGATGATGATGAGGAACCTGGACCCACTCCTGTCTGAACCATCGTGCCTGCACCCTGGAGGAGATGACTAAGAGACCACAGCTGAAGCAGTTATCCGGAGGAGATCTGGATGGTCATTACCAATGTGTTCTGAACACAGATTAGAGACATGATGGGGTCCTTGTTTGAGGATACGGCATGGGCTATGTGGGATCAATTCAAAGCAATACCTTGTGAAATCATTCAGGAGTCTGAGCCCCACCAGTGTGGTCCCTCCAGTCTCTAAGTATTGTCTTTGTGCTCCAATGATTTTATGCTGCCAACATATTGATTGCCATTTCATTGATTGGACTGTATATATGCACCTTTGTGCATGCATATCATATATCTGTCATCTTATATGTTATTGTCATGTTACATTTATGCCAGCATGGTGATTGCCATTTTATTGATTGGACTGTATATATGCACCTTTGTGCATGCATACCATATATCTGTCATCCGTATGTGTTATTGTCATGTGGCATTTAATTCTGTTTCAGTGTGTGCATGACACACATTAACACATTACACTTTCCACACATATTCAACTATCCATGCATTGTGACAGTTAAGCTGCATCTAGTGCTACAAGAGGTGTTTTACTGGGGCAACTGGCAGCATATGCTGTCCATGCTGCATCACTAACATATGATCTGCCTTGGAATTGTGGTTTGCCATATCAGGTATATGCAACAGACACACATATCATTCCAAGTGTTTTGGATGACAGTTATCATGGTGCCCCATTCCTATAATGTGGTATTGTGTGCTGTGGGTTGGCAATACTGATGCAATGTGGGATCATATAAAGGGATATACTGTCTATGTGCAGTCCTCCTTTTCTGACTGCATCAAACAACAATGCAACATTAATCTATACACCGTGTTACAGATAACACATTCTTTAACAATACATTACACCGTGTCTGTTGTAGATAGCATTTCCACATCAATTACATATTAACACTGATTTACACCTTCCACAAATAGTTATACAAACTAACTGAATACACATGTGTACACACAGTTAGATAAATGCTAACACACAATGTACCTTTAACATGTGAGCATTCACTGAGTTACTCCTGGCGTGTGATGATGCTCACAGATGTGTCATCTGTTCCGTAAGGAGAAGGTTGATTGACATATACCTGTGTTTCTTTATTCAACATTTACATTACAGTATATATGTTTGTACTTGTAATTCGTAGCTTGCTCATCTATGCATGTTGATGTGACATAACTGCACATTACTGTGCATGTGTGTTTTATACATGTCCATGTCTGTGGAGATTAGTAATCAATCTGGCCATCTGACATACACTTTCCATTTGATTAAATGTCTTTCTGTGTGGCATCTACAGAATCATGTGTGCTGTAGACATGCATTTGCATTGCATTAACTTACCTTGTCCTGCTTTATTGTGATATGGGCCCAGGTTGTCCACCACCCTTCCACCTTCATATTTCACTATTACTTTTTGCAGATATGTTTGCCTTTGCTGCAGCTAACGACCATTACCATGTATTAATTTGACACAGTGAACATGTACCAGTTGTGTGGCCATTGTACAATGCATTACATGTGCATGCAAGTTGTTGGATAATGCTTGCAATATATCCTTGTTCTCATTATACTTTTGTGTTACCCAGTATAGCTTTTTTCATATCCATGTGAGGAACCTGTTATATTTTTTATGCTGTACTGTTACATTTTTGAAAATATTATTGCATGTCATTGGTGTGTGGGTGTATGTGTAGTCACCTTGCTTTCATATACATTCCATTTATGCCACTGACAGACATACATACACATTTGTTTGTTGCCTTTGACATGGCATATGTTTACAACATATATGCATTTAATTACACATTTGTTTGGGTTGTTGTGCACCTACTTGTATCTAGAGCAGCCTTTGTTGCTTTTCTGTGGTACTTCTGTTTGGCACTGCGCTTGGTTGTTTGCCTTTCAAATGCACGGTCATAGATTTGGTTCTGTCTTCTGCTGGAAATATCTAGCATTGTTAGACCTGCATTTCCTCACCTGTGATGTTGCTTGGCTTATACCTGCACTGCAGACAGACTAACTGGATATGTGTTTATTTACACAATGTGCACTGTGATCTTACTTTATTACCCTACAACACACATATACCATTGGTCATACACATCCAGGTATAATTGACACACAGTTTGCAACATGTCATAATGTGATAATGCAGAGGTTGGCATGTTTTTCAGCATTTCACCATAGCTGGTATGTATCCTCCTCTGTTTGTCAACTTTCCAGTGCTTGCGTTGCGCTGTGTGCCATTTGTGCAACTCACATATCCTTGCTGTTTTTTTTTCCAAACCTTGTCTGCGTTGTGTTGTGCTATTTATTCTGTGTGTGTTGTGAGGTCCTTCTCCTCCTCTTTATCTCTGTTAACCTTTTCTTCTATACGTAAAAAAATAAAACGGGTCCTATTCCCACCAAAAAATTGCCCATGCCCTTCTGACTTTCCCTTAGATTTTCTTACTGAGCATCTCTCTTATGTGTCCCTCTTCTTCACCCATACCCAACATCTTCTTTTCTATTTCCCACTTTCCTTGGGTTTACTCATTAATTATGTACACCACGCAAGTTCTGAACCCGTTGTGAGCAAATGTTAGCTATGGCAATGGGGCTGCGATTGCTCTTTGACTTTAATTTTTATTAGAAAAATGAAGCCCAAGCCACCATATTTTTTTAATACATGTGGTATAGAAATATCCATATTTGTCTCTGCCTTACTGGAAAGAGTGCTCTCCATATATATACATATATATATATATATATATATATATATATATATATATATATATAATATTACAAATGACAATGGAATTTTGGAAATATTCATAGTTGTCTGTGATGTTTCGGGTCTCTTCTTGAAAATGTTTATTTATGGATGCCATGTGGCTTACATTGACATTGGGATAACTTTTTTTTTTTTTTTTTTGGTACCATAATGGAGTTTTTTACATTCCATAATTGTCCTTAACCTTACTGGACAGATTCCATATGTATATATATATATATATATATATATATATATATATATATATATATATATATATATATATATATATATCTGTATAACTATCAGGATGCTTGAATTGTGACATTTTTCCATAACTTTTTTACTGTACATTGTAATCGGGTAACCATTTTTCACATCTTATGGATTACTTGTGGATTTGTTTCTTGCACCATTGACACTGTGATACTCCATTGTTAGCGGCTCTATCTGTTCTGAGTTACTTGTACTACATTTACATATTACAATATTATCCACAAGTTTTGTGCTGATATCAGTGTAATACAATTGATTCTGCAAGCTTTATGGAATCTGGACCCATGTTTGTTTAAAGACATTAACAGCTAAATACAACTGGATATTTGTTTTAAACTGACCTCTTTCTTAAGTAATTTATTTCTGAAAGCACAATATCACACTGATGGCTAAGAGCTAAATAACTGCCCTTTTGGAATATTGTTCTTTAAATAGTTATGCAATTATAGTATAATAAATTATTAACAGCAACTGATGTCCAATATAGTAGATCTAAACAAGTCCTCTTAAAAAAAGAATGCATATGAAACTGAATTTCTTTCTGGCTAACTTCATAGTCAAAACGCAAAGGGAATAAATAACATACTGCAATAATATCTTAATATACTCATATAAGCACTGTTAATAAAACACAAAAAAGTAAAAATCTGTAAACAGCACAACCATTACTTGGAAATAAAGTAGAATGTTCCTTAAAAGCTAAACAACTGAAGGTGCATGGAAGGATCAAGGACATTACCATAGCCATTTTGAGTAATTGTAAAACATGCTGCCCTTCATAATGAAATATATTAAGCTGCAAAACAAACTTACATGGCAAGGTTAATATTGCAGTGTAATGATGTTATAGATCATAATATTAATTAGTTACTATCTGAAATGCATATGTGAAAAGTTACTATATGAAGCCATAATATCTAGCCAGAGTAATTAATAAAACCATTTCCAGATACTTTAGCATTGCATAAAAGCCTTAAGTATCTCATAAATAACATTGGACACTTAAAATTAAAAGTTAAAAATAAAATCCAAGTAAATAAAGCAAACTTAAGCAGATTTTGCATGGTAGCCTTTTTGTAATATTTTTTAGCCAAAACACGGAGCCAAATTTAAGTAGATATATATTCTGAGTCCCTAAAAAAGGAGGTGCACTGGGTAAAGCAAGCAGCTGCATCATTATAAAAAAGAGTTGCACTGGGTATAGCAAACAGCTGCATCATTAGAAAAATAGGTGCGCTGGGTATATTAAACAGCTGCATCATTGCAAAAAGAGGTGCATTGGGTATAGCAAACAGCTGCATCATTAGAAAAAGAGATGCATTGGATTTAGCAAACAGCTGCATCAATAGAAAAAGATGTGCATTGGCTATAACAAACAGCTGCAGCATTACAAAAAGGAGGTGCACTGGGTATAGCAAACAGCTGCATCATTACAAAAAGAGAGATGCACTGGGTATAGCAAACGGCTGCATCATTAAAAAAAATATGTGCACTGTGTATAAACAACAGCTGAAGGATTACAAAAAGGAGGTGCACTGGGTATAGCAAGCAACTGCATAATTACAAAAAAGAGGTGCACTGGGTATAGCAAACAGCTGCATCATTACAAAAAGAGGTGCACTGGGTATAGCAAAGAGCTGCATCATTACAAAAAGGAGATGCACTGGGTATTGCAAACAGCTGCAGCATTATAAAAAGTGATGCATTGGGTATAGCAAACAGCTGCAGCATTACAAAAAGAGGTGCACTGGGTATAGCAAACAGCTTCATCATTACAAAAAGAGGTGCACTGGGTATAGCAAACAGCTGCATCATTACAAAAATAGGTGTACTGGGTATAGCAAACAGCTGCATCATTACAAAAAGGAGATGCACTGGGTATAGCAAATGACTGCATCATTACAAATGTTGGAATTAAAGTACCTAATACTAAATACCCTCTAGCAAGCATTTGCACTATCTGAAATCAAATTACAAATTGGCTAAAAGTACTTTTTTTAAACATATAATGTCAAATAAAATTGAATTTGAAACATAATAATAAAATTGGTGGTGTGACAACCACCACAGATCATTTGCTAACTTGACAATGATTAATGTTGACATTTGTATAAAATTCACATGATCCTTCCTTCTCATTTTAGAAAATTTGTCATAATGATACAAACCATCTCAAAATATGTGGACTTCAAATCTGATTCACATGCTTTCAAAAATGTATAAATAATAGGCTGATACATATACATTGAACCAGAGTGTTCAAAAACAAAAAAACAGACATTTTGTACTGCTCTTTAATATTCATTAATAATTTCTGAGTAATGCAGTATTCAGTTTATAAAAACCAATAAAAATATTGATTGTTTTAAAAAGAAATGCAGCTAGAAACTTTACTCTGCCCTACCTTATGGAGACTGGACATGCTTCTGGATGACATTAATATTTCTAAGCAAAACAATAGTTATAGACTTGACTGGTAAGTGCCTAGCATTTGCTAATTTTGAAGGTATTTAGATACTCACTTTAGCCGACAAGATGTGGCCATTTCTTACCTTTAGACCAGTTCCTGATTGGTCTTAATGATTGCTCAGATACATGGTTGCAGCAAATTCACTGCAGCCACAAAGGAGCATACAGTGCCTTACCCACTACTGGAATAACAAAATCCAGGGGAGAAAACAGAATGGGTGTGACCTTCCTGACCTGGATTTTCCACAGATTCACAGATAAACAATACAGTGGAGGCTTCGTGCTAGGTGAAGGAAGTGTAAAATTTGTCTGATGTCCTCAGAGAATCCCTGCTCAGGGGACTGCCTGCTTCTTCCTGTAGGAGAGTCATTGTTTTTAGGGAGCATCTTCTAGAACACGCATAGTAGTATAAGTATGACTACAGCAATGTGCAGAATGTTCTCCATGCTGTTGCATACTTTTATAAGTTGTAGTCAAATAGGTATGTATTCCATACTAAGCACAATAGCTATCACTTCTCCTGACACATACCTCGCAGTTTCTTAGGTCAGGAGGAGAAGGTTACCACACACACTATAGACCCAGTCTCACATAGTACCATTACAACCTCAAATCATACACATAAACACACAAAGACATACTCGGAGGCTCTGATCAAAAATCAGTTTATAAAAACCAATAAAAATATTGATTGTTTTAAAAAGAAATGCAGCTAGAAACTTTACTCTGCCCTACCTTATGGAGACTGGACATGCTTCTGGATGACATTAATATTTCTAAGCAAAACAATAGTTATAGACTTGACTGGTAAGTGCCTAGCATTTGCTAATTTTGAAGGTATTTAGATACTCACTTTAGCCGACAAGATGTGGCCATTTCTTACCTTTAGACCAGTTCCTGATTGGTCTTAATGATTGCTCAGATACATGGTTGCAGCAAATTCACTGCAGCCACAAAGGAGCATACAGTGCCTTACCCACTACTGGAATAACAAAATCCAGGGGAGAAAACAGAATGGGTGTGACCTTCCTGACCTGGATTTTCCACAGATTCACAGATAAACAATACAGTGGAGGCTTCGTGCTAGGTGAAGGAAGTGTAAAATTTGTCTGATGTCCTCAGAGAATCCCTGCTCAGGGGACTGCCTGCTTCTTCCTGTAGGAGAGTCATTGTTTTTAGGGAGCATCTTCTAGAACACGCATAGTAGTATAAGTATGACTACAGCAATGTGCAGAATGTTCTCCATGCTGTTGCATACTTTTATAAGTTGTAGTCAAATAGGTATGTATTCCATACTAAGCACAATAGCTATCACTTCTCCTGACACATACCTCGCAGTTTCTTAGGTCAGGAGGAGAAGGTTACCACACACACTATAGACCCAGTCTCACATAGTACCATTACAACCTCAAATCATACACATAAACACACAAAGACATACTCGGAGGCTCTGATCAAAAATCTACCAAAACAGCAGAGGCCACCAAAGCAGACACCCAAACAACCACCACCTCAGAACACAACACCTGCAACACATAGACCTCACAGTCAGAGTGTCAAACAGTCACAGCCCTTAAGGCCAAACACAATGCCAGACACACTAGTCATTGGTGACTCCATAGTCAGACACACTGACGTCCCGCCACCAGACTGAGTAAGGAGAAGGTCACAGTAAGCTGTCTGTCGGGCGCTAGAATCCGCCACATAACGCAAGCACTCAGGTCTCTCAACAGCAGGTACAAATATGACTCAGTCATTGTCCACGCTGGTGTAAACGACCTGAGACGCACCTCCTTGGACTACATGAAAAGAGACATTGAGGAGCTCTCTGATTATGTAGCCCAGGCAGGTATGACCCTGACCTTGAGCAGTATCTTACCTTCACCAAGAATGATGCCACAATACAGAGATAAGATGATCAGCTTTAACAATTGGCTTAAACACTGGTGTCATTCAAAGGGGATCCAGTATCTGTCTGCCTGGGATGACATGCTGGACAAGCCACGCTGCTTCAAGGGACGGCTTGCACCTGTCACCCTGGGATTCCGGATATTGGCAAAGGCTCTTGCCACCCCATAGTGCCTTTTTAGGCAAGGCTCAAATTCTAAACCTACCACCCTAGAACACAAAAAGGAAAAAACTAAGGGTAATGCTGCTCAATGCCAGAAGTCTAAATCTCAAAATGCACGCACTCGAGGCCCTTCTCAGTATGGAGAACATCGATGTCTGTGCTGTGACAGAAACCTGGTTCAAGGCTCCTGAGAGCACCCCAGCGCTATCAGGTTTTACCTCATATCATGCTTTCCGACCCCAAAATCCGGACAATACCAAGAAAGGAGGAGGGGTATCCATATTCATCAAGGACACCCACACCTCAAGACTGGTGGCAACGCATGATGCATCGGAGACCATCCAGGTGCAATTAACTGTAGGCAAGACTGCTCTGCAAATTGTAGCATGTTACAGGCCACCCTCACAAACTCAGGAACCTCACATGGCCTTCCTGAAAACACTAGAGGGGATAAATGTATCACCAAACACCATCATACTAGGTGACTTTAATTACCCTAATATAGACTGGGAACACTACTCAAGCCCAAACACCCTAGCCCAAAAGTTCCTGGAATTCATAAACTCAAATGCCATGGAACAACTAGTCACCATCCCCACAAGAGGAGATAACATACTTGATCTCATCATCACGAACATGGGAGCACAATGTTCAACACCGAAGTATACCCTTCACTGGTGAGATCAGATCACAAACTAATCTCGCTGGAGGTCCTCATCCCACCCCCACCTGAAATAAAAAAGACCACAGTAAAGAACTTCTCAAAAACCCACTTCACACCTCTAAAGACCAGTGTGGTCTCCTTGAAGGCCCCTGAACTAGCGGAAAACAGTACTCAAGCCGCTGAATCACTTACAAATGCCTTCTACCAGCACCTGCAGGACTGCATGGATAAGGCAATCCCAAGCAAAACAAAGACTCTTTGTACCAAAGGCAAGCGTCCAGTCTGGTGGACCCCAGCCATAAACAAACTCTACAACAAAAGGAGGAAGCTACTACAAGATAGAGCAAAATCCTTAAAAGGTAAGACACCCTTGATCACTATAAGTAAAAAACTAAGAGCTCTCATAAAATCATCCAAAGCAAATTTCGAGAGAAAAATAGCTAAAGACTCAAAAGACAATCATAAGGCCTTCTTTAGCTATGTTAGAAACCTAGGAGGAAACTCCCAGATATGCTCAGAACTAGTTCAAAATGATGTGAAGATTACTGATCCTACAGACATTGCCAACATACTGGCTGACAGGTTCAGTGCAAACTTCTCCCCTCCCCAAAAGGAGAGATATCTATACCAAACGATTGCAGCCCCCAAACATCTCCAGCCCAAGTGAGAACTGCTCTCTCCAAAGCAAAAACACAGCATCCATGGGACCTGATGGTGTCCCCGGCTGTGTGCTCCACGAACTCAATGAGGAATTAAACCCACAGCTAGGACAGCTGTTTAATCAAAGTCTTACCTCTGGATACGCACTCCAGGAGTGGCGACTGCAACTGTGGTCCCACTTCACAAAGGCGGTGCCTCCACCGATCCTGGAAATTACCGCCCATTAGCTTGACAAGCCTTATCTGCAAAGCCATGGAGAGGATCATAATGGACCTCATAAATAAAGACATAGGGAATTTGCAGACTTTGGATCCAACCCAGTTTGGCTTTGTCAAAGGCAGATCATGCCTTTTAAACTTGGTTGACTTTTTTAAAACAGTCACCAAAGCCATTGATGAGGGAAAGGCAGTCCATACAGCCTACCACGATCTGGCTAAGGCCTTCGATACAATACCCCACTCGGGTATCATTGAAAACTCATCAGCTTAAATGTCAACCCATACATCACAAGATGGGTTGCAAACTGGCTGAGTGACAGAACCCACAGGGTCAAAGTTGCTGGCGCCATGTCAGACTCAAAGCCTGTCACAAGTGGTGTCCCACAGGGCTCAGTCCTGGGCCCACTCTTGTTTGGCATCTACTTTTCCGAAGTACAAGCAAACACAGGAGGGTTATGGCTGACAAAGTTTGCAGATGACTGCAAACTGGGCCATAGTAGAAAACACATCTGACACAGATATCCTTCAGAAGGGTCTCACAGAAACGGATAACTGGTGCCAGAGCCACGGCCTAAAGTTAAATGCCAAAAAATGCATAGTCATACCCTTCGGGAAAAACAAGGTTACCCCTAGCTACCAAATAGGTGGCAATCCACTGAGCACAGAAGAAGTTATCAGGGACCTGGGGACCCAGGTTGATAGTAGTCTGTCATTCGACACCCATGTAGCTAAAGTAGTCAGGAAGACCTTCTACATTGCCCACCTTATCATGAAGGGATTCTCATCTAGATCAAGGGAGGTCATAGTCTCCCTTTACTCATCACTCATCAGACCAATGATTGAGTACAATGCCCCATTCGGAATGTATCTGACCCGACACTTGCAGCAGCTGGAGAGGCCACAAAAGTTCCTCACCAAAAGGATAAAGGGTCTCAAAATCTGTCCTATGCTGCCCGACTGAAAGAACTCCAGCTCTATTCAGTCGCCACCGCTTGCTCAGAGGTGACCTTTCCCTAACATACAAGGCCATGTCAAACCCAGATTTGATAAATATGCTTCACCTCAAAAAATCTAGATCCATCAGAGCCACAAGGGCGGGAGACTTAAACCTCGACACGGCTATTAATAGAACGTGCTGGAGGGATAGATTCATCACCCAAAGACTCCCTATGCTGTGGAACAAAATCCCGGTACATGTGAGGCAGAGCACCTCGCTGGCCTTGTTCAAGAGAAATCTTGACCAATGGATGGGAGATCACAGATATACCCCAGGGATTACCTCAGTGTCACTGCTCGACAGAGGCACAGCAAAATAATGGGTATAGTTCCCCACACTAAAGGGGTGGCGTAAGCCACAAAACGATGGGCTAGGCTTGTAAATGCCCTCGGGCAGATAGCCTAGTATGAACCTATGAACCTATGAACCTATGAAGAAATCTAGACAAAGCCTAAAATAATGGGGGGGGACAAAAGCCCACAAATAGGGACACATTTTAAACATTGCTCTTATAAACTTAGAAAGTTGTTAGAATAACATGTTTTGTGTTGGCATGCATTTTTTGAAGGTCATAAAGTCTGACATAAATGTGTGTAATTATTTAGTGACTTTGTCAGTTATTTACCAGAAGAACACACATATTATGAGGAACAGACCAAAAATATGAGGCAAAAGTTTGGACATTCTTCAAAAAACTGGAAAAGGTGAGAGGTATGCCCTGACACATTAATAAAGACCTTGACCATTGGACACTGCCTTTCCTGTGCTTCTGACATGCTCCCTGGGCATCTTACTGAGGTGCCTACCATACTACATGCTGTCTTTTGTATCCGCGGGGTCATAGACATTGTTTCACTGAACCACACCTTGGTTATTCCAGCTGTGTACTGTAACAAACAAACCTAACTCCATTCAAGCAATATAGGAGTTTACACCTTTCCTCTGCCTCTTATAAAAACAGAAAAAGGCTGAAAACCTCCCTATAGAATTTATTGCACATAAACTGATCCAGTGTTAACTGGTGCTTTGTAAGCATTTCTCCCTCAATGGATGTTGTAGGCAAACTCTTCAAACACATACATTGAAGTTTGTTGAATAAATATGCACCTCAAATAGAAATAAGAATAAATGATTTCTGTCCGAACCTTAGACTTGCTCATTTTCACAGAAATTATATTTAACAATTAAAAGTAATGAAGCAGCTCAGCTAAATGCAATTCACAGCTGGTTACCATAACTACAACATGGTTGTTTAATGTTTAAAGTTTCTGCCTCACATCACACAGTCCACAATTCCATCCTGACCTCTACAAAGTTCCTGTCTGAAGTCTACAAATTCTCCCCCAGGATGTCCTGGTAATCCAGTTTCTGCATATTTGTCAAAAGCAAACACATGCATGCACATACACACACGTGCATGCACACACACCCAAACATATGTAGTCGTACACACAAAGTGTGTGTGAATACATTCTTATACACATACACACACACACACACACACACACACACACACACACACACACACACACACAAACGTATGTACTCTTACATAGAAAACACAGGCACATATACATTCACACACATATCCACACATTCCCACAATCCACTCTTTGCCTATATGGTTTGGGATATAAATTGGATCCTGAATAGAACAGTTGGCTTACCTGGTTAATAAATCAATGAATGAGTTAAAAAAAACACACTACAGAGGGGAAAAGGCCATATATAACTTTCAACAAAATGAGTTTCAGTGAAATGAGTTTTCAGTGAAGTGAGCTTTCAGTGAATTGGTCAAAGGAAACTGACTTTCAGTGAAATGAATTTTCATCAAAATGAAGTAAACACATTCTCAGACTCAGATATATATATATATATATATATATATATATATATATATATATATATATGGGTCTACTTTGTTTCTTTGAATCTCATTTCACTGAATTTCATTTCAGCCTGACCACATCGCTGAAAACACAAATTACTGAAAACTCATTTCAGTGAATCTCATTTCACTAAACTGAACTTAGTATATATGGCACTGTGTAGAGTACTGCAAGGCACGTAAAGGTATATGCCCTTTTACCCACTGTAGTGCGATCCTGGAGTTAGTAGACATAATTAGGGGTGGTGTGGAGGGCACAGCTCCTTCTCTCGCTCTCTCTCTATATATGTATATATATATATATATATATATATATATATATATCTATATATATATATATATATATATATATATATATATATATATATATATGATATAGTTCCTGTCAGCTGATCGAGTTTTCAGAAACTCAAAATTCATATTGACGAAATTATATGATTTTCTGGAAACCCAAAGCTTGTGAATGGAGATTGCAGTACAGTGAGGTTATGGAAATTTACGATTTTCCTCAAGGTATTGCAATCGATCATATCATAATTTCTGGAAAATCTCAATCAAGTGATATAGATCCATATATTTATATAGGAGCACTACAAAATCCTGAAAGACCAAAATCCTGAGACCAACACCTTGAAAGTTTAAAATACTGAAAACTCAAAATACTGAATCTCATAATACTGAAAACACACAGGCTTGCCTCCCTGCTTATAGTTGAAGGGGAATATGTTTCTGTATGTACTTGTGCTGGAATATAGTAAGTGTTGGTATCCTGTGTGTTTTCAGTATTACGAGATTTGAGTTTTCAGTATTTTGAACTTTGAAGATTTTAGGGCTTTCAGGATTTTGTAGCGCTCCCATATATATTTCATATTTCCGCAATGTAGTGCGATCTCAAAGTTGGTATATTTAAGTAGGGGGTGTGTGGCACGTGGGGGGTGCAGGGGGACTTGCCCCCCCCCCCTGCTAGACACATTTCATTTTTTTTTTGTTTATTGTATTTTTTTTTTTGTTACATGATCGATTTCAAATATTTGATCATATGGTCTCGGCCATATGAAAGTCGATCATTTGAGATTTCAATCATGTAAAGTAGATCTATATATATATATATATATATATATATATATATATATATATATCATCATCATCATCTTCTTTCGGCTGTTCCTGATCTTCTGTTTCCATTTCTTCCTGTCCTCTGCATCATGCTCTTTCACACCAACCGCCTGCATGTCCTCTCTCACCACATCCATAAACCTTATCTTAGGCCTTCCTCTTTTCCTCTTACCTGGCAGCTCCATCCTTAGCTTTCTTTTCCCAATATACCCAGCATCCCTCCTCAGCACATGTCCAAACCAACACAATCTCGCCTCTCTTGCTTTGTCTCCAAACTGTCCAACCTAAGCTGAACCTCTAATATAATGATTCCTAATCCTGTCCATCCTAGTCACATCCAGTGCAAATCTTAACATCATTAACTCTGCCACATCCAGCTATGACTACTGCCTTTTCATCAATGCTGCCGTCTCCAACCCATATAGCAAAGCTGGTCTCACTACCCTCTTGTAGACCTTCCCTTTCACTCTTACTGGTACCTGTCTGTCACAAATCACTCCTGACACTCTTCACCACCCGTTCCAACCTGCTTGTACTCTCTTCTTCACCTCCCTTCCACACTCACCATTACTCTGAACTGTTGATCCAAGTAATTAAACTCATCCACCTTTACCAGCTCTACTCCCTGTATCCTCACCATTCCTCTACCCTCCCTCACATTTACACACATATATTCTGTTTTAGCCCTACTGACCTTCATTCCTCTCCTCTCTAAAGCATATCTCCACCTCTCTGGGGTCTCCTCAACCTGGTCCCTACTCTCACTACATATCACAATGTCATCTGCAAACATCATAGTCCACAGGGCCTCCTGTCTGATCTCATCTGTCAACCTGTCCATCACTACTGCAAATAAGAAAGGGCTCAGAGCTAATCCTTGATGTAATCCCACCTCCACCTTAAATGTATCTGTCACTCCCACCGTAGTCCTCACCAATGTCACACTACCCACTTACATATCCTGTACCACTCTTACATACCTTTCTGCCACTCCCGACTTCCTCATACAATACCACAACTCCTCTCTTGGCACCCTGTCATATGCTTTCTCTAAGTCCACAAAGACACAATGCAACTCCTTCTGACCTTCTCTGTATTTCTCCAACAATACTCTCAGAGCAAATATTGCATCTGTAGTGCTCTTTCCTGGCATGAAACCATACTGCTGATCACTAATCACCACCTCCCTTCTTAACCTAGCTTCCACTACTCTTTCCCATAACTTCAAGCTGTGACTGATCAATTGTATCCCTCTGTAGTTACTGCAGCTCTGCACATCACCCTTATTCTTAAAGATAGGTACCAAAACACTTTTTCTCCACTCCTCAGGTATCCTCTGACTTTCCAAAATTTCATTAAACAATTTGGTTAAAAATTCCACTGCCATTTCTCCTAAGCAGCTCCATGCTTCCACTGGTATGTCATCTGGGCCAACAGCCTTTCCATTCTTCATCCTCTTCATAGCTGACCTTACTTCCTCCTTGCTAATCTGTTTCACTTCCTGATTCACTATCCCCACATCATCCAGCCTTCTCTCTCTCTCTCTCATTCTCTTCATTCATCAGCCCTTAAAAGTACTCTTTCCATCTACTCACACACACATATGTATATCACTCACACATACAGATACTCACGTAAATACATATGTGCATGCGAGCTTGTGCATTCTTACATCCTGACAAGAGTACTTTTCTATTCTGCTTTTCCTCAATTTTGTTTGGTCTTTGCTTTTCAAAATGACACTGACTTTGCATGGATTAAGTCTGAGGTGCACTGCAATGTTTTTCTTTTCACAGTTTCCCACTGATGTACAACTATATAGAAGTTAGAATGGTGCATGTAAAAAGTGGATTGCAGAGATCTTTTCCTATCCAAAGATAACAATTTGGAATTCCTGTATGTTGTTGTTTTATGCTTCTTTATCTATAAAAGTTGATGAAACATGACTTATTTTGGAGTATGTTTACAGTATGTATGAAAACCTAGATATTGTGGTGCTGACTGCAATGTCATTGTTTTTTACCAATATTACCTATGAATTACCAAAAAGGAAGAAAAATTAGTATTCAAAGCCTATGAATTACCAAAAGAAGAAGAAGAATTAGTATTCAAACATTGGAACACCTGTCTTCAGCAATGCCTGAACTCACACTGATTTTGATTATCTGATTCTCAATGCATAGGCTGTCTCCTGCTTGTCAGAGCAAAATATTATCCTCTTATTAGCTAATCCCACTCATAAAGGCATGAGATCCTAGAATGTGGCATCATCATCTGTTCCTGATTGCACCCAGTCTTTTGACTAAGTTTCCAAGAACTATTTCCCCAAAGGTAACCTCCCATGCCTGTTGCCTCAACGCATCCATGTACTGCTTGGGTTGTCCATCCATTTGCCTTGCCAGAAAAAAATCCTATTGTTGTTTTGCTGGAACGTAGGCCAGTTCAACACTTTTGTTGTGGCTGTACTTGTTATTTAAACTCTGTGATGATTCTTATTGCTCTTTCAGTACACAGGCATGCCAGTGATCTAGTGAATTCCTACTAAGGCTATGACCCTGCATGCCAAATTCAGAAGTCCTGAATGGTATAGCTCTTCCCCTGCCCTGGCTTTCTTTTTGCCTGTCACCTTGCTGATCATAGCAATCAGGGTACCAACATAATCATGGCCATTCTAAATGCCTGGGCCTGTGATTTAATCACAAAGCCCAGAAAAGGTTATTTTTAACCAGGCTTTCCATCTTACCTAGTGGCAGTGGGACTCACAGTTCATGGCACAATTGCTCAAGTGTCCTCACTCCTTGCCTCACACTGTCTCCACTCCCTTTTCTGAAAACCACAGAAGACCAAACAGTTATTTTGGTAATATGCTGGCCTTCCTTCTTTCCTTCCTACCATACACAGTGTATGGCTATACCAAACTTCATAAATTTAACATATGCACTTTATGGCTATACCAAACTTCATAAATTTAACATATGCACTTTATGGCTATACCAAACTTCATAAATTTAACATATGAACTTTACGGCTATACCAAACTTCACAAATTTAACATATGCACTTTATGGCTCTACCAAACTTCACAAATTTAACATATGCACTTTATGGCTATACCAAACTTCAGAAATTTAACATATGCACTTTATGTCTCTACCAAACTTCACAAATTTAACATATGCACTTTACGGCTATACCAAACTTCATAAATTTAACATATGCACTTTATGGCTATACCAAACTTCAGAAATTTAACATATGAACTTTACGGCTATACCAAACTTCACAAATTTAACATATGCACTTTATGGCTATACCAAACTTCACAAATTTAACATATGCACTTTATGGCTATACCAAACTTCACAAATTTAACATATGCACTTTTCCATATCATGGGCATGAGTTTATTAAAAAGATATTTGTGTCCAGAGTTCATATCGAGCAGATGCCAATCTTGTAGGTGAATAAGTAAAAGGCAAAATGCAGTCTAAATGTCCAAATTTGTGACCATTTTTTAGGAAAAGTGATGAGGTTAAAACTACCAACATAAAAATTTCAACAACGCACAAATTAAAGTCATGCTGCTAAATGCTAGGAGTCTAAACATGAAACTGCACTCATTGCAAGCATTTGTTACCCTGGAAAATTCTGACATCTGTGCAGTCACAGAAATATGGTTCAAAGATGTGAAGAGCACCCCATACTTACCTGGTTACTCATCCAATCATACATTCAGACCCCAAACTGTTGGTAGTAAAGCCAAAGATTGTGTTCAATATACATTAAAGACATACACACATCCAGGCTAGTCAAACAGTATGACACACAGGAGACACTCCAGGTACAGTTAACCATTGACAAGACCCCTATTCAAATCCTAGCTAGCTACCGGCCCCCAAATCTGACTCAAGATGCCCAGTCCACCTATTTGGACCTGCTCGAATCTATCAAGATTCAACACTTACTATGATCCTGGGTAACTTTAACTTCCCAATCATAGACTGGAATAACTACTCATGCCAGAACACAAATGCCCAGAGATTCCTTGATTTTGTCAATACAAATGCCTTGGAACAGCTAGTCAATGCCCCCACAAGGGGGGATAATATATTGGACTTGGTATTAACCAACATGAGTAACCACTGAAGCATCCCTATAGTATCAGCCTCTCTGGTAACATCTGACCACAGTGTGGTCACTTTCAAAGTCACCATCTCTACCAACCACCATCTAGCTAGGATCAGACATAAAAACCTCTCCAAAGTTGATTACAGACTCCTGAGGGATGATATAAACAATTTCACAGCCCACTCCCCATTTATAGGAAGTGACACCAATATCCACAACTACACCAAAGCACTATACGGATATTTATATAGATGCATGGGATCAGGAATACCTGACAGGACTAAATAATCCTCCACAAGGAAGAGTAAGCCTGTCTGGTGGACATCTGCAATAAATTAACTTTGAAACAAAAGGAGAAAATTGCTGTCCAAGACCAAGAAGGAGCAGGTGCCCAATTGGAAGCAATGTCTCCTTAGCCTGAACAAGCAAATAGGAGCACTAGTGAAATCCTCCAAAGAAAACTTCGAGTCCAAATTGGCCGCATCTACTAGAGACAATCATAAGGCATTCTTCACATATATCTGCAACCTCAAAAGAAGCACCCAGATCTGTCCAGAACTGGTGGTCAAGGACATGACATATTCAGATGCTGTAGATATAGCAAACTTGCTGGCTGACAGATTCAGCGAAAACTTTACCCCTCTGTCATCCCATCAGTAAATCAGGACATCCCCAGTACTTGCCCCCTTTCCCTTAAATCTAGGGAGCAGGTCATCACTGCTTTCTCAAAGGCAAAAAATACAGCCTTCATGGCACCTGATAACATCCCAGGCTGCATCCTACGTGAACTCAGGCAGGAACTTGCAGCACCACTAGGCCCCCTATTCAACTAAAGCCTGAGCACTGGCTTCATCCTAGCTGGGTTGAGGACAGCCACTGTCATCCCTTTACACAAAGGTGGAGCATTCACCGATCTGAGAAATTATAGACCAATCAGCCTAACTAGCTTGATCTGCAAGTCCATGGGATGGATTATCATGGACCTCATTAACAAGGACATTGGCAACCTTTAAACACTTGATCCCACACAGTTTGGCTTCATCAAGGGGAGGTCATGTCTGATAAATCTGGTTGACTTCTTTGAGACAGTCACCAAAGCCATGGATGAGGGGAAGACAGTTCACTTCGCCTACTTTGACCTGGCCAAAGCCTTTGGCACTATTCCCCACTCGGGCGTAATAGATAAACTCTCTCAACTAGGCATCAAGCCATATGTTACCAGATGAGAAGCCAGTTTGCTACCCATATGTTACTAGATGTGTAGCAAACTGGCTCAGTGATAGAACCCATGTAGTCAAAATAGGGGAAGCCACCTCAAGCAGTAGACCTGTAACAAGCAGCATACCCCAGGGTGCGGTCTTGGGGCCTCTGTTATTTGGGATATACTTTTGTGAGGTGCAGGCCAAAACCAGCAGACTATGCCTGAACAAGATGCCCAAGAGGGTTTCACTCAGACAAATGACTGGTGCCAGAAACATGGCCTCAAGCTGAATGACAAAAAAATGCATCATCATCCCCTTTGAGGACAGTGAGATCCCACAAATGTTCACATTAATAATAACGTCTTAAGCACTCAGACATGATGGATTTGGGCACCCAGGTTGATAGCAACCTGACTTTTGACCACCATGGTGCGTCCATTGTATGGAAAGCCTTCTACATGGCCCACCTCATAAGTAAGGGTATGTTATCCAAGGACAAGGAGGTCATAACATCCCTGTATTCTTCCCTTTTAAGGCCCATTGTTGAGTACAACACCCCTTTTTGCATGTACCTCGCAAACCACATGTAGCAGCTGGAGAGATCACAGAGGTTCCTCACCAGGAGAATCCAGGGCCTCAGATATCTGCCATACACAGATAGGCTAAAAGCCCTATACTTCCACTCGGTTTCATACTCAGAGGTGACCTCTGTCTGCCATACAAGATGTTCACGGACCCCACCTTGATGGGAATGCTGCATATCCACAAGTCAACGTCCACTCGAGTGACTCACATGCATAGCCACAACCTGGTCTGTGACATCAACAAGAGTTGTTGTTGGAACAGATTTGTATCCCAGAGATGCCACCATGTATGGAATAGACCCCTTATCCACATCAAGCTGAGTACCTCTTTACCCTTTTTAAATAACAGCCTGGATAACTGGATGGGAAACAGAAAATATACCCTTGGGATTCCACCCATGTCGCTGCTAGACAGGGGCTTCAGGTGCTGATTTGTCTAAACATGGACTAAACTCTTGGCTAGGCTTGTAAGGGACTCAGGGCCAATAGCCTAGTAACCTCCTATGATCCTATGGATCTTTCATCACCCAAAGAATTTCAGCCCCATCATCTAATGATTCATGTTTCCCTGGCTGACTTTTTCTCACTACTATCAATTACTGGTTCTCCTTCTGGATATGATAAATAAATAAACAGCCAAAATCCATCTGGTTACTATTATGTGGCAACCACAGTGGTGCTATCTTAAGTGTGTAAAGTGTAGTATTCCACTGGTCCTCCCACTCCACCTGCCTGTGCTTTTTTTAAGAATTTCTGAGTCACCACCACCCTAAACAGACTGACCTGAAATGCCTTGCTGTCCCTTACAATGACAGAAACCACCCCTACTTGAAACCCCATCTGAAACTCTTCTACTAGGAACTGCACCACTGTGCCACGCTGTATCATTTTAATATACTTACCAGAACTCACTAGTTTATCGGTGTAAGTGCTCTGTGAGAGGTCTTTTTTTTTAAATGCTGTGTGTGTACCCTCTCCCCCAAGCCCCTACC
>NC_056749.1:766833278-766865778 GCF_019279795.1 Protopterus annectens
CTTGGCTTTGCTTAAAAAGTGCCTTGTGGTCATTAGCCTAGTTAACCCCATTGAACCTATGTCTCTTTTCATTTAACTATGGGTAAAATGGATCAGGTCATTCACTCCAACATGGGCCATCACTAGGTCATAGTCATATTTGTCAAGTCTAGGTGGACCTTAGTGCTCTTATCATGGAATCTCACACCAAACAAGTTGTTTACATTCATCCTTTTATTGTCCAGTCCATTGACTTTGGAGTATGTAAGACTAACTATAGAATCACTTGTGACTAAAATATTTCCAAGTGAAGAGGCAGAATTACTGGCTTGTGTGCTTAGATCTGCTTTCCAGGTGCCGCTTAGAAGGGTTATATGGATTTGTAGTATGTATGAGTGGAGAAGGAATAAATGTTGCTTTTTGTATGTTCTAGGTGGCTTTGTCTTTTTTTTTTTGCCACCTCAGTATATATTGTGAGCCTAGTGGTGCATTGTGACTGTTGTGGAGGTATGATCCTTGATGATAATGAGCCGATGTTAGATGTCAGATTCTGTGTTCCTTAAATATTTACATCTCTTTCAGGGGTTCCTATCAATCTGTATAAGCAGGGAACAGTGGTTAAATACAAGGCCCTTTTTAAGCCAAGCCATGCACCCCAAATCTCTAACAAGTTTTGATACCTTTGATAAGTGTAAGCATGGGCCTGAGTGATGAACACTGTGCAGGTTACTTGTGCCCATTAGAGACATGTGTGCCAAACCAGGCCAGGCTTAAAGAAATCCCAATCCCTCCAAGCTACACGCTCTAGGGACCTAAACCTTATCACCACAATAAACAGAACATGCTGGAGGGATAGATTCCTATCCTAGAGACTTCCCATACTCTGGAACAGACTACCTATGTCAAACAGAGCTCCTCATTAGCACTCTTCAAGAAAAATCTTGATGATTGGATAGGTAATAGGAAATTCACCCCAGGGATCACCTCTGTGGCTCTGCTTGACAGGAAAATAATTTTCTTGGGTGGCAAAAGCCAGGGTGCCTTTTTGGCTAGGCTTGTATAGGCCCTAGGGCCAATAGCCTAGTACCTACCTATGGCAGTTGTTACTCTGCCTTAGAACACAAAATGTGATCAGACTGGCCACAGATGGGGTGTGACTAGACACTTGAGCCATGTTGCCAGAGATTTGAGTAATACGGCTGGTCATTAGCTTGGGGGAAGACTACTACAGTAGACATTGAAGGTTTATGTATGAAATATTGTGTGATACTCTGAAGCTATGTTAGATAGTAATCATTCTGTCAGTATTTAGTGAAAAGACAGAATTAGGTTTTCTAGGAATGATGACTAGAAAAGATTTACTTATTCACTACTACCAGAGTATTACTAGTGGTGGTCTCACTGCCAGTACATACAGATAGAAACCAAAGTCCTTTTCCTTCTTATCTCACCATAATAAAAACAGTTGCACCAAACCTGGGCTTGTTCCTGAGAAGCAGAACAAAGGCTCTTTAGTGATCAGCAGTCTCATTGCAGATGTTGCAGGAATGAGTCTCCTTTATTCTGGTGATCCCTACTGCTGTGCCTTTCTTAACATCTCTTAACAGATTCACAAGAAGTTTAATGGGAAGAGTTGTTAAATTAAAAAGAGAGAGAGAGAGAAGAGATGCAATTATATTGGTGACTGGCTAAAAAGCTTGTGATCTGACATCATCCCTAATCAAACAAAAAAGCAAAACCTATGCACAAAGCAAAAGTGAGTAATTTCAGTGCTGGCTTCATGATCTAGAAGGATGAAGTCTTGACTATTACCTAGATGTCCCCACACCAGTTAACAGTATTGGTACTGGAGGGGTTGGACAGGAGAGATGTGCTGTGAGTGGCTGATGCTGGCTCACACATCGTGGGGGTGGGGTGGGGGAAGGTGATCTCCCTCTCTACAATGCTGACACCTTTTGGAGAAAAAGAATGATATTCTCTGCAACATTAGGTTTTGAGAGGTACAGGTCTCTGACAAACCTTGTCTGTCAATCAGCCTTCATGGGACGTAGGCAAGTACACATATGACATCAAAGAAGGGAAGATTAGCCTTTATATCAGCCAGAGGGGGTGAGGTTAGGGCCTTAGCCAGAAACAATGGTAGTTGATTTAATAGTGACATGTGCAACTGTTTAATGGTGGCTTCCATGATCAGTCCTCTTACTCAGAAAATGAATGGGTGGATTTATTGGGGGGAGGATAGTAGTGACTGACAAGGAGTGATGCTGGGGTTTAAAAATGTGCCATTTTAACTCATTCGCTGCAATGGAGGTCCTGAAGTTTGCATTGTAACTTCCAATGGGTGGAGCCTAAGGCTTTTGACAGACTCATTTTATGTCCTCCCATTTCAAACTTTCATATCTCTGAAATCATAGGGGTTATGAAAGACGTATAAATGGCAAACTCTTCAGCACAAATTTTAAGTGCTAGGTTTTAAACCAAATTTTATAAGTCACAGTCAGCACAGTAACCATTACATTTGTATTATTTTGTAAACAACTTATAATATCTCAGCAGCCACTCAAGTTACACACATACTGTCAGCAGCATTTTATTAATCTGGCTGACCGCTATCTGAGAGACTTGGTTGTTGAGATATTTAGAGAAATGTGAAAATGATATCTGTTTTTTTATATTAATTTATATGGATATCTCTTTACCTGCACTAATCAGAGGTCGAATATCAATGCAGTTGAGTTTGCCATTGTCTAAGCTTTAAGATCAAATCTTTTAAAACCTTCTACATAGCATGGTTTTGGAATTATTGAAGCAAATACGAACAAGTAATGTTTGACACCTATTAGGAGTTAACTGCAGATGCACCTGAAGGTGTCACTTGGATGTAAAGAGTTAAAGGGAAGTATATGTCTCACACACTAAAATTAACATTAACCACATTTTTATCTACAAGAAACTGACGCATATTCATTTTATGTGCTCAGCTATTTTCTTCCTAATTGTATATTCAGTTCTGCAGATTTCTTATCCTCACTTGTACCCTAAATTAGCATCTCTGACTTATTAACTGACAGTTGAACTTATAATAAAATTATTTTTTTCCTGTCTGTTTGGCTTATTTATAGTTAACTGGATATTCCTCTTTAGATACCTTGAAATAACACAGTTCACTAGTATGTTTGATTCTATCCCAACAGACTTTTCTGTGCTTGGCAGCACATACATCTGTTTGCAATGGTGCCATGGCAGCAGACACCAAAAGAAGGAATGAGTGGCTGATAGTTTTTATCATGTGACCGAGGGACACTATGTGGTAGAACACCACAAAGCATACCTGCAGGCCGCAAAGGTAAAATGCAAATAAAAAGGATAAGTGTATAACAGGTGAAACTGCAGCATGTGCATAAGTTTCTTATATGATGAATACCTTGTTATTTGGCAAACGTTAGCCTCACAAAAGCCAATGATAACTGACTCTCAAATGCCAGCGACACATATGGCGCCACGATAAGATGGCCTATTGAATCACGGGGCCCCAGAGATGCAGCCCCATCTGCACTGTTTTTAATCCAGCTGTGCAGATCAGAAGTTTTTATCATTATTAAAGAACAATGTACTAGCAAGTAAATACTGTTTAATACTGTGTACATGCGTTAGTGGGCTAGACTTTGTAATGTCTGGAACACGGATATCTTTTATTGAATTAAAACAAGATATACCACACAGCAACTTCAGCGTTTAGACTGCATAAGTCCTTCATCGGGAACTAACAAGTTACTGATACTAGATGCCATGTTTTAAAACTTATCAGTGCCATGTTTACACTGGGTAAAAGAATCATTAACCAGAATACCTCTGTGAGAAAAAAAAGTTGTATATGATTGTGTGTGTGTGTTTATATATATCTGTATATGCTTGCTTGTGTCCATGTGTGTGTGCATGTGATCATGTGACCATACGCTCACATGTATACATGCATATGTCTATTATCACATTCTTACCACCTGCTAACAGTTAATATGGGAGCAGTCAGCAGATAGAAGACAACAGTGTTTTTTGTTGTAATAGTTATGAGAGCCAAACAATATTACATTTTTAGGGGCTAAAGATGGCACTTCGGTATTAGAAGCTTCTCTGTGGAATTCCCTCATTCAAAAATTATAAAATGCGATAGAAATTATTCCATTTGGTGGAAGAAATCATAACATAACAAGAACTGGATTGAACAGAAGACTACGTGCCTACTAAAAAGAAGACAGTAATAGAGAAATTGAAGAAAAACATTTTAGAACAATGTAAAAATATTCTACAGCCCAACCATGTGACTGACAGTTTACTACTACAAATGGTTAAGCAATCTACTCGCAGATGGCCACAAGAGAAAATACTGGTAAATTGGATAGAACTTTAAATTATCATCAAAATGAACCAAACAAAACTAGAGGATTATACACAGTTCAGCAGTAAAACATGAAAAGAAAGTGAATCCATCTTAACTGTGCATTCAGTCGCATTGCAGGTATTATTCTGATGAGTCAGATAGCCAAACTCTGGTTATTTATAACTGGAAAGTCACCAAGAAGAAATAAATGAAGGACTGGGAAGTCTGGACAGGCTGCCTCATGAGAACCTAATTCATAAAGACACCAGCGAAATCCGAAGGCAGGGTTTGTTTGGAATTTATGAAATGTACCCTTGTTGCTTGGACTGAAGTTCCCTGCAAAAAAAATTCCCTTAGTGAGTGCACTCAAACATTAAATGCTAGAAACGGGAAATAAAAAAAGCCACGGAGTGTATTATTATGGATCTCATAAAGAAGGACATAGTCAATCTCTAAGCACTTGACCCCACCCAGCTGAGATTCGTCAAGGGCAGATCTTGCCTGTTTAACCTGGCTGACTTCTCTCAGACTGTCACCAAGGCCCTAGATGAAGGAAAGTCAGTGCATACAGCTTATATTGACCTAGCCTAGGCCTTTGACACAACCCCCCCCCCCGGGCAGCATCGAAAACCTAACACAACTTGGTGTAAATCCCTATCTCATCAGGTGAGTGGTCAACTGGCTCACTGACGGGACCCTCAAAGTCAAAATAGGTGCCTCCACCTCTGATAGCAGACCTGTCACTAGTAGAGTTCCCCAGGAATCTGTCCTGGGGCCCCTACTGTTTGGCATCTACTTCTCAGAGGTCTAGGCAAAGACAAAAGGCCTGTGGCTGACCAAGTATGCAGATGACTGTAAGTTGTATGTTGTCATTGACTCCCCAAATGATGTTAACATACTGCAAGAGAGTCTCACAGCAACTAATGACTGGTACCAAAGGCATTGCCTCAAACTAAATGCAAAAAATGTTGCATCATACCATTCAGCAAAAACATGGTCCCTACTGATTACCACATCAATGGCAACCCCCTAAGCACACAGCCTTTGGTGAGAGACCTAGGGACTTAGGTTGATAACAACCTCACATTCGACCATCATGTAGTGGCAGTGGTCAAAATAGCCTTTTAGTTGGTTCATTTCATGAGTAAAGGGATTGTATCGAGAAAAAAGGAGATTATTACCTCTCCATACTCCTCCATCATTAGACCAATAATTGAGTATAGTACCCCATTTGGTATGTAGCTCTCCAAACATGTGCACTAACTGAAAAGGCCACTAAAATACCTCACAAAGAGAATCAATTACCTCCAACACCCATCCTATGTGGACAGGCTCAAATCACTATCAGTCTATTTGGTATCATATAGATTGTTCCAGGATGATACATGTCTCGCCTACAAGGCAGTCTCAGAACCTGCCCTACTAGAGATGCTTCATATCTATAAGTCTAACTCCTCATGCATTACCTGCTTGAAAGGCCTGAATCTAATATGCAACATAAAAAAAAAACTGCTGGAGAGAGAGGTTTGTCTCCCAGAGACTGCCCAGTCTCTGTAATAGGCTTCCCATACATGTCAAACAGAGTACCTCGCTGACCCTCTTCAAATGCATCCTTGATGAGTGGATGGGAGGCCACAAATTTGCCCCAGGGGTTCCACCTTGTTTCCCTCATTGACAGGAGCGACAGGTGCTGACTGAGGTTTCTTTTTGGGGATAAATTCTTGGCTAAGCTTGTAAGGTCCCCAGGGCCATTAGCCTAGTAATCTGCTATGATCCAATGGACTGCATTTTGCACCTTTACAAATACAAGTAAAACAATGGGAAAATCCCACTGTACCACCGCCTTAATTTATTTTTGTCAGTTCAAGTTCACACAAACTGTTTTAATCACTTAATGTGTCATTGTTAGTGCAATCACTCTTGTCTGCTATCTTAATTCTGATAGAATTGCCTCATCACTCTTGTATAAGAAAAAAGGCATCATCACTGCCATGTTCATAGTAAGCAGCAAATCATTTAAAACCAATTTGAACTGTATTTCTAAACCATTTGATAAACTAATTGAACAACTGCATATAGTGTATACAAAAGGAAAAACAAAATAATGAAGGAGCAGGCTGGTGCCTTAATCAAGGTAAACAAGCATTTGAGAAAACACACACACACCTGTTCCCATCCAGCCAGATATGCTGGAGCCATAACTACTTTTATTTTACTGCTATTCTCTGCTGTGAAAACAGGCAAATTGTCTAAAATATCATCTAGAGAATGATTTCTTACAACTGGTTACCAAATATGAAACATTAAATATAAATGGAATTAGTAAAACTCGATACTTTTAAATAAGACAACACGTACAAACAAGTCATCCTAATGTATTAGCAAAAGACCAACAGGCGGTTACTTGCGATGATACATGACCATAGTTTTTGTACAAGGAGGAAGTTTGAATGTAGTGCCTTAGCCAAACATACTTTGAATACAGGTGAATCTTAAACCTTTTGGTTTCAGGTCATAGATATGGTTTATGACCACCTGCGAGGAGGTGATTTGATCAATTGTACAGAGACTTTGGAGTCCCAATGGAGTGTTAGACTTATAGCATATAAGAGGTTGGGGCTGAATGAATCTGTGCCAATTAAACTAGCCCTGCGAGCTAGGAGATTAAAGATGTGAGTATAGTATGGTGACTAGAATGTGCATCTTAAGTAGGTTTGGAAGGTCTAGCCTTAGCTGATTAGGGCACCAGATTTATTTCTATATATTTAAACCTGAGTATGTTGACAGTTGTTTGATGGCATTTGTATATGAGAGATGGGCAAATATTCTTTGTAGTAACATCTGTCAGTTTTAAGGTTGAGTTTATATTCTTTGGTATTGTCAGTTTAATCCATATATTGTGAAGTTGACAGTAGATGGCGCTGTGGGTAGTTTATTTAAGGCCAAGCTTAACAAAGCAGTAGTGTTTGTTAGTTTGGCCTGCAGTTGATGACAGTGTTGTGTTGTTCCTGTGCAGACTGCATTTGCAGGTAGGATCAAGTCATCCTTCATATGAAATGTGTTCTGACTGTACGTTCCATGGACAATTGATAGATTAAAGCTTCAGTTTAATAGCTTATTACTATCAGCAGCCATAGGGTATGTGTATACATGTTCTTGTTTTAGGAATGGGTTAGTTCTACCTAATGTTATGTTTTATTGTGTCGTCTTATGTGAGTTTTACTGTTAGGCAGTAGACATGAGCTTCTGTTTGACATTTTTGAGTTATCTTAACAACTAAAGTCATACTTCAGCTTAGCGATGGACTATCATTATATAATGGAATGCCTCATTACATTCATATAGTGCACCTTAGAATCTATGCTTCATATGGAGTACTTTGAGTTAATGGGAACAACATTGGAATGCTGTAAAGCCTAATGCTGATTATAAAGTGCAACATGACGATTCATGTTTTAATGGGGTAAGTCTGTTTTTTACATGCTACTTTTTAGGCTGAAGGCACGCATTCTGCCATTTTAACATCTGCTATGATGTACAGTGTTGCAATTGCTTATGAATTAACTGATGTGAGTATTTATGTATAGAAAGGACATGACATCGTTTGCAAAGGTTTTTTTATATGCATTTTTGTGTGAGTCACTGAACTCTGTATCCAATTTGAGATTTTATTAGACCGGAAATTCTTTACATTTTTGTTTTTATTTTAACTTTTTTAGGTTGCTGTTACTGTTTCTTTAAATGTTTGAGCTACGTTGTCAATTGGAAGTATCTTATTGGCTGGTCAATTTAGTACTGTTTTGGATGTGTAATAGTTTTTAGTCTGAAGAAGCGAACATTGTTCATGAAAGCACTTACTCAAATAATGTATATTAAGGTTTATTGGCCATGCAGTGGTGTAGTTTCCTTTTTTGTTATTGACTCATTTGGTAAACTAATTGAACAACTGCATACAGTGTATACAAAAGGGAAAAAACAGAAGAAAGAAGGACAGGCTGGTGCCTTAAGTTCAAACAAGCATTTGAAAACACACACACGCACTCCTGTTCCCATTCAGCCAGATATGCTGGAGCCATAACTACTTTTATTTTACTGTTATTCTCTGCTATGAAAACAGGCAAAATGTCTAAAATATCATCTCGAGAATGATTTCCTACAACTGGTTACCAAATATGAGAAATTAAATATAGAAGGAATTGGTAAGACTTTAAACATAAGGCAACACGTACAAACAAGTCATTATAATGTATGACTTGTTTGTCATACAAGCAAACATGTTCCCCACTGTTTAAATGCTTTTCCACTATTAGTAAGTCATTCTATTACACAGTTTTAAGAAAGCTGTCTAGAAAAAAAAAAAAAGTAACAATTTTTTTCCTTACTGGAGCTTAATGAATTTAGAATTTAACAGTCTCTGGTCATTTTTTCAGAAGGAAAAGCACATAAAATGTCAAACAATAAATGCAGCAAATACATCTGAGAGATAACAGAAAGTTTGCAAGTTGTGTATTTTTGATAGTCCTTGTGATATACAGTAGAGAGACTGGCTGTAATCTGCTGCCTTGTAGTACACACATTTATCTGCCACTGTCTCAGACATACTTAGAACAGGTAAAAAATGTGAATCAAAATTTAAGATTCAAAAAAGATTCAAAGAAACTTTTTATTGTCCTTTAGGAAACACAAGAGCTATCTAAACAAAATTTCAAGTGTCAGTGCTTTTACAGGAAAAAAAAAAACAAACACAAAAAGACAAGACATGATAGCTAATAAAGAATAAGCAATAACTATAGTACAAAAAGTAAATATCTCCGTAGCTGATGTAGATGCTTGTACACTATTTATATACACTGGACAACACTGACTACTAGATTAACACATGAAAAGAAAAGTACACTATACACAGATGTGAGAGTGAGTGATATTGCACATAAGAAAGTGACTGGAATTGCACTTGAATGAGAATATATTAATTTTAGTATGCAATAAATAGAATTACTTTATGGAAAAGAACTTTATAGTTTGGACTCTCTCCACTTCATTGATCTTGAGGGGCAGGTGCATAGAGCTTTTTCTGAAGTCAGTAATGATTTATTTTGTTTTATTGACATTCCGGTCCAAATTGTTGTTGCATCATTCCCATATCCACTCTCATCATCACTACTTATGAGTCCCACAGCTGTGGTGTCCTCCACGAATTTGATGATGTGGTTGTTGCTAGCTTTCGCAGAGCAGTCATGGGTAAGAAATGTGAACAGTAGAGGACTCTGCACACAACCCTGGGGTACTCCAGTGGTGTTTGTAATACTGTCTGAAGTGTTGTTACCAGCACAGGTCCTTTGTGGTCTTCCAGTCAGGAAACTGAGGATCCAGTTGCACAGCCCTTTATTTATGCCAAGGTTGTTTAGCATTTCTATAAGTTGTTTTGTAATCACCATATTGAATGCCGAACGGGAATCCATGAACAACAGCTGGCATTATTGCTCTTCTCCTCAAGATGTTCCAATGTCAGATGAAGTGCCACCGAAATGGCATCAGCAGTTGATCCATTTGCCCAGTAGTCAAACTGCAGCAGGTCAAAGGATTGGGGTAGAACTGTAGTAAATTGCCTTTTAACCAGTCTTTCAAAGCATTTCATTACATTTGATGCAAAGGCCATTTAGATAGGTGGTGGTGACTTTTTTGGGCAGAGGGATTATGTTATGTATAGGTTCATAGGTTGATACTAGGCTATCTGCCCTAGGGCATTTATAAGCCTAGCCAGAGTGTGTTTAGCTTTTGCCTCCCTTTTAGATTAGTTAAGGTCACAGAAGATAGCCCTTTTAAAGTTAGTTTACTGTGCCTCTGTCTAGCAAGGACATAGAAGAGATCCCAGGGGTAAACTTACGATCTCCCATCCACTGTCAAGCTTTCTCTTGAAAAGGGCCAGTGAGGGGCTCTGCCTAACATGGATTGGGATCCTGCTCCAGAGTGAGGGGAGCCTTTGGGATATGAATCTGTCCCTCCAGCATGTCCTATTTATTGCCGTGCTGAGGTTTAAGTCCCTGGAGCATGTAGCTCTAAGGCATTTGGATTTCCTGAGGTGGAGCATGTCCATTAATTCTGGGTTGGACCTGGCTTTATACGTCAGGCATAGGTCGCCTCTGAGTATGCGGTAAGCAACTGAGTAGAGCTGGAGTTTCTTTAGCCGAACTGCATAGGGCATCTGTTTGAGGCCCTTGATCCTCTTGGTGAGGTACTTTTGGAGTCTCTCCAGTTGCTGCAGGTGTTGGGTAAGGTACACCCCAAAGGGGGCATTGTATTCAATTATGGGCCCGATGAGTAGAGGGGCACAATGACCTCTCTTGATCTAGATGTAAACCCTTTGGCAACGTGATTGTCAAAGGAGAGATTACTATCTACTTGGGTCCCCAAATCCCTAATTACTTCTTCCGTACTTAATGGATTACCACCTGTGTGGTAATTTGTGGGTACTTTGTTTTTCCAAAAGGGGATTACTATGCACTTTTTGGCATTTAGCTTGAGGCCATGGCTCTGGCACCAGGTATCCGTCTCTGTGAGACCTTTTTGGAGGATGCTTGTGTCAGCCGGAGAGTCGATTATGGCTCCCAGTTTACAGTCATCTGCGAACTTGGTCAGCCATAGTCCTCCCGTGTTAGCCTGTACCTCAGAGAAGTATATACCAAGCAAGAGAGGTCCCAGGACTGAGGCCTTGTGGGACGCCACTTGTAACTGGTTTTGAGTCTGACATGGTACCTGCAATTCTGACCATGTGGGTTTTATCCTTGAGCCAGTTTGCAACCCATCTTGTAACATAGGGGTTGATATTTAAGCTGGTGAGCTTATTTATGTTGCCCGAGTGGGGTATTGTGTCGAAAGCTTTTGCGAGGTCCAGGTAGGCTGTGTGGACTACCTTCCCTTCATCTATGGCCTTAGTAACTGTTTCAAATAAGTAAACTAGGTTTAAGAGGCAAGATCTGCCCTTAACAAATGCAAATTGGATAGGAACCAGTGTCTGGAGGTTCCCAATGTCTTTATTTATGAGTTCCATGATGATACGCTCCATAGCTTTGCAGACCAGACTAGTCAGGCTTATGGGGCGATAGTTACCAGGGTCCATTGTGGCACCACCTTTGTGGAGCGGGACTACTGTTGCTGTACGCCATTCTTTGGGTACATATCCTGTAGTAAGGCTGAGATTGAACAGTGACTTTATGTGAGGGTTCAGTTCTTCTTGGAGCTCGTGTAAGACGCAGCCCGGGACACCGTCCGATCCCATTGATGCTGTGTTTTTTGCTTTTGAGAGGGCAGCTTTCACCTGTATATCTGTGATGTCAGGGAGGCTGTATTCTGTTGGGATGGACATTTGCTTTTTTGGGGGGGAAGGGGGGGGGGTTTGCACTGAACCTGTCTGCCAGGATGTTGGCAATGTCTGTGGGTTCAGTGTATTTTTTGTCATTTTGCACTAACTCAGAGCATATCTGGGAGTTGCCACCCAGATTCCTGACATAACTAAAGAAAGCCTTGTGATTATCTTTAGCATCTTGTGCAATTTTTCTTTCGAAGCTGGCCTTGGATGATTTTATGTATGAAACCTTATATTTAATATTGTAATGTTACTTTCTTTTTGTACAATTGAATATACCCTCCTGCAGTAATCTTTCAGCCCATCACACTAAACAAAAACAATTAATTCCCCTGTAGTTCACACTAGCCAGTATATACGTTAAGTACTGTAGGCAAAGTAAAACCTTCCTGTATACATCACAGCCACACATGCCAGCTCTAGTCACATGACAGGAAGCTGCACTACCAATCCGCATACTATAAAAATCAGCACAGTTTAAACCACTTTGAATACTCAGAATACTTTTTAAAGCATAGCTGCCTCATTCCACTTCTTGGCACACTCCAGAAATCCAGGCTGATTTCAAAATCTGCCCTGAAGCATTTTGCAATAGTTTTCTAATGCCATGTAACTCATACTGTGTACATGTGCATTATTTCTGGGGTTATGAAAATATAGCTGCTGCAAGCTGCTTGTTTAAATATTATTTTAAATGAAAAAAAAAAATGTTTTAAAAATGCTTTAAAAACTCATTCAAAAAAGTGGGAAGGCTTCAGCCAGTAGCTTGCATCCTGGGCCACTGCAGTAGGTATTTGAATCTACATCAGTAATGACTACTCTTGAGGTAAAAAGAAAAAGGTTACACATTTCTACTTCATGTTATGCAGAGAAAGGAGATGTATATTCAGCTTAATTTATCCTGATGTCCTAAAGATCATGTATCCACAGGGAATTAAAACATTTATATATTCAGCTATAACTATTGGATGCTTGGCTATCCCATGAATAGTTGCAAAAGAGTCAACTGAATCTACTACATTATAATTACATTATTATAGTGTATCTAGTACTCTTGTTTGATAAATATTTATAGTATGACTGACTACAGATATGCTGAGACTATAAAGGCAAATGTTAGTAATACTAACACCAGATGTTGTGTAAGAAAAACAGATAATGAACTAAAAGCTTGGAGAAATGCAAATTAAAAGCATCTAATGTTTCTAGTGGCAGAAGCTCAGATTAAAACAAAAGGTGGTAGAAACAGATCAGCTGCAACCACCTCCTAATAAAGCTGGGGGGATGCTGGAAGTGACAGACAGGATTTTCAGATTACCAAAGTCTGAAAAGTAAAATCGCATGCTACCCTTTCTTTGTGACAATAGGAAAGTTTACAGGGAGTTTTTTTTTAACCATGAAAACATTATTGCATGCAATAAGGAGAAAGAAAAATCCAAAGCATAGATACAGAAATGCAGTCAAGATGTTCATTAGCATAAGCGAGTCTGATCACAAATGAAATGAACAGTAACCTCTCTGTTGTGAACTGGAATCTTATTGGCTTGATCAAGGACACCAAGAAAGCCAAGTATTTTTCATGTGAAGAAGCTGAAGCCTCAAACAGTTACTTTACAGGAGACACAACTAAATGAAAGTGTGCATGGTTGCTTGGATAAGAGATGTTTCAAGATAGAATTTTCTACAGGTTATCAAAATATTAGAAGGAGAGATTGATTCCAATAGCTAACTAAAGCTTCATTGAGTCCTAGAGGAAGAACTGTCATCTCATGATGCACATCCAAGGTGGCACTTGCTCAAAAAGGCAGGTGTTCTGTCTCCCGCTAGCCTACTTAGCCCTCCCAACATCCAACAGTATGAAACTGTGTAGTCCTACTAGACAGAGCTCAAATGCTAAAACAAAAAATTCCACCATGTTCCAAACCGAAGTTCTCAGTCCCTAACTGTAAAATTCCATTCCCTCTCTCTAACCTTAGTCTCAGATTCCTAAACCTAAAACTCCAACTTCCCCCTCCCAAAACCTAAATTGCTTGATCACTTCTTAAAAAACTCCCTTTCAGCTTCCTAAACCAAAAACTTCCCAGCTGTTCTCTCACTCTAAACTTCTATTGTGCTCTTAATCCTAAAACTCCATTCCCACTTTCTAAACCTAAAACACCCTTGCATCTCTGTAACCTTAAACCTCCCCTTCCAATCCATAAATCCAACCCCCTTCCTGATCTCTGCCCCACCCCTCTCACTTTGTCCCCATTGCTGACACACATGCCTCACTTGAACATGACTAGTGTGTTTGAGTAAGGTGCTGCCCAAACTCCTATTTGAGTTTGCACCTGTATGAGCTACAAAACACTTGAGTTCCTAGCTTTTTGACTGTGGACTTTGAGTACTTGAGACTCAAGTACTTGTAGTAGAACCTGAAATGTTAGTTAAGGAAGCAGGTAAATTACAATTAGAAGCATTTGGATAGATACAGGATGCACCCTAATATATGTCTGTCTTCCCCCAAAAAAACAGAAAACATAAGTAGCTCTGTGGCATAAAAGGATATAGCCCATTCTGCAAGCCGGATACCTGGTGTTTGTTATGGGCACTGGAGGAGGCTGGCATGGTAATGAAGGGTGAGAATGAGAAGCCGATGCCGGCCTTCTCATCCTTGGGGAAGGAAGAAGCCTAGACTCAGTGCAGTATAGCAGTGTTACGAGCCTGGCAGGCTCTGTGCTGTTAGTGGGTATAGTGTTTAGTCAGATGTTATGCATGTGCAGATTCTTGCATCCACCTACTGACCCAGTGAGTATATAGAACTCACAAAGTTTGCCATGGGGCAGCAGTGGGTGGTAAGTTACACTGCTTGGCAGTAATGTAATGTTACACCAGCATCCTCAATCTCGCACCTGGTCCCAGGCTGTGTGTCCAGTGGAGCCTGGGCGAGACTAAGGGTTGGGGGGTCTGCTAGACCTGGTGAATGAGTACAGGAGCTGATGGTCACATGTAGCAAGGGGGGTGAAACAAAAACAGAAACTCAGGAGCTTATAATATTGGTGGGGGTAACTCATTTCACCAGGGGATTTTGTCTCATAGGGAATTGGAACATGGCCATAAGCTTAAAACACTTAAGTGCAGGTCTTGGGAGTAATAGTAGTATCAATGACTTCTTAATGACCAAAGAGATACCTTTTGGCTTGAAATTTGTGTCAGAACTCTGGTCAAGGTCTCCAGAGTGCACACATTTTTGTGGAATTTGTAATACTACTTTCTGCTTACATAAAATTCATCAGACATATGAGGACCACACAGACATACATGAACACACACACACACACACACACACACACACACACACACACAATTCAGAACTTAGAATCCATACCAACCATTGCAATTGCAGGTAGCCTTACTCACAGAAGGGCTATCACTGGAAACGTCTTGGAAAATACTTAAAAAAAAAAAAAGACTTCAGAACTGAAAGAATAGTAAGCTTAATTAGTGTGTAACAAAATGTAAGAACTACCAGAAAAAGAAGGGGGAGCACAGAAAGTGTGATAAGCTTAAAAGAGTTCTAAATGAAGAAAGTTAGTAAAAGATTAATGAAACAAAAAGGTGAAAACAGAGCTTTTTTAGAGTATTGAACAAATTATGAAGCTAGAAATCAAACTGACACAATTATAAAATCAAAAATTACAAAGTTTTATAGAAGCAAAAAATAAAGTAGAAGCCTACTAGTCCAAATCAGAAGTAAAGCAGTATTTGTTTTGCAAACTATTCAGTTGCACATGGGTATTTAGGGGTTTTTAGCACAACAGCTAAAAATGCAAATTGTCGAAGGTAGTCCCTGCAGTACAAGATAGTAACACAGCAGATATGTGGAATAAGGTATGTGAGACACACTAATATGCAATAATTTTTGTGGCAATTCAGAAATATTGGGTGAAAGTGCTTACATAAGTACTTCTATATCCCAGGTGAAACTTTGTAGATGTTTGCAGTAGTGTCCAACAAGTGCTGGAGATGAGGCAGACTGTGAGGGAACTTGGGACAATATTATTTGGGATCTCCCCTCTATCATAGAGTACAAATGAGCACTACAGACTACTCTAACTATATTGCTGTCAGTAAGGGGAGGTGAAGAAGAGTACAGGCAGGTGGATGGGGTGGGAGAAGAGAGTGAGGGTGATTGTTGTGACAGGACTTGGTAAGGTAAGGGAAAGAGGGGAAGAGTGTAAGAGTGTAGTGAGACCAGCTATGTTATATGGGTTGGAGACATTGGCAAAAGCAAAGAGAAAGAAGAGCTGGATGCAGAGTTAAAGATATCTGTTTGCAATCTGCACTGTAGCTTTGATATAGGATTAGGAGGAGGATTGAGGTCAGCTCATTAAGGGTCAGCTCATGTTGGACAGTTTGACTAACATGAGATTGACGAGATTGTGTTGGTTTGGACATGTGTGAGGAGGGATGGAGGGTATATTGGGAAAAAGATGCTAAGGAGGAGGAATGCCAGGAGAGAGGAATAGAGGGATGTGACTGATGATGGAATACACTATGTACATTTATGGCACAGTGGGTTTGAATGAGATGTGATAACACTGAAAGGGTTGCTGGTCTCCCCTCACTTGTTGGTGATGGAGTATAACAAGACAACATGGAAATCAAAAATAGAACCAGCAATCAATGAGTTAATTTTGCTTCTGACATCAGATCCTCAGCATGCTCACTTTACCCCATCCTCCCTGAGACCACCACACTTGGGGTGTACCATAGATATCTGCATTTGCCTTGTGGGTCATGTTTTTGTGGGTGGGACAAAATTGCCCCTAAGGCATACTACAGTGGCTAATTCCCACAAAATCTTCGTGCCACAGAGGATACAACCTCGTGCTTTCCCCCAAAGACTAGAAAACAGAGCCTCTTCTATCTTGTGTCCCCCCTCACCTGCCAGCACCTCCAGTCCACAGGCTGCTAATTGCACCAGAGCCATCATATCCTTAGACATATCTACACACATGATTACCATGGCACCATCTGTTGGTTACCCTGTGGTAGACATCATCCTTACACTGTATACAGCTGCTGCTTAGTGCAGAACTTTATAATCCTTACAAAGACGTAGGCATAGTTACATAGATGATTACAGTGACACAATCTGTTGGTTGCCCTGTGCTAGATATCATCCCTGCACTGCATACCTTAGCCAGCCAAACCTAAACTTTGTCTGGCTAAGATCTAGCTGTATTCAACTGGACGTACAATAGAATTTAATTACCTTTTATCTGCACCTTTTTCAAATAATACAGCATTTTAATTGATTTATCTGTGTTGCATTGAATATTAACTGAACTGGAAGTTTTGAGACTGTTTTTTCAGTTAGTTCCCAGTTCTCCACCCACCCTCCCTGGTTTTGTTTTGGTGTTAATCTTGGTGGCTTTGAAACTGCCCGCCCCTCTTGTAAATTTGTGTTTGGAAACTCCTTCTGGGTCCATGTCATTTGCTCACTCAACTGAGTGCAGTGAGATCATATTCTGATTTCAGGCCCTCCTACTGTGTACAAAGAGAGCATCTAGGAAAGAAAAAAAAATTAAGCTTGTTCCCTGCCTTTCCTGTATGTGGTCTAGACTGTTTGTAGGCTTCTGAGCCCCCAAGCCTTTCTGTGTTGGAGGGAAGCCTTCTAGCTTAATTTTGTTTCTTAGAACTAGCCAGTTTTCTAGTTTCAGCACTCAAATCTGTTTCTTTGAACTCCGCACTTGTTCAGAACTCCTTGTAAGCACTAAATAAGCTGCAAATTACTACATCACTCAACTTTCCTCAGTTGTCTAGAGGAAAGCAGTTTTTAGTACTTGATAAATAAGCACCTATCCAGGCATGTCTAAGGGTCAGCTTCCGGTGATTTCTCCTGTCTACCTGATGAATCTGGGCATCTTGGGGCAATGCAGCAATTGCCTCATGTACACAGACAGCCCTCTCCTCCTACCACCCAACACTACAACCTGTGAGAGATGTACTTATATAGCGAAACTGGAAGCAAAGCTCTCTTCACCCAAGACTGGACTAGACAGTCAAGAGGAGAAGGTAAACACTTGCACCACACCACACTCATCGCATAGTCCCCCCAAAACCTACACCACTAAAACACACACACATAGAAACACAAAACACACACCTACATTCGCGGAGGCTCTCAATAAAAACCTGACCAAGCATCAGGAACCTCCAAAGCAGAAACGCAAGCAAACTCCACCCCCAACGCAACCCAAATGACACATAGCCCACAAACTGTGTGCCACTCAACCACAGCCCGTAAGGCATAACAACGTACCCAGCACTCTAGTCATAGGTGACTCTATAGTCAGGCACACTGATGTTCCACTCACCAGGCTAAACAAGGAGAAAGTTACTGTCAGCTGCCTGTCAGGTGCCAGGATCTGCCACATAAAGCACACACTCAGGTCACTCCACAACAAGTACAAATATGACACTGTCATTGTCCATGTTGGTGTGAATGACCTGAGACGTACCTCCCAGGACTACATGAAAAGAGACATGGAGGAGATCTCAGATCTTGTAGCCCAGGCAGGTATGACCCTAGTCCTGAGTAACATTCTGCCATCACCCAGAATGATACCACAGTACAAGGACAAAATGATTGACTTCAACAATTGGCTAAGCTTCTGGTGTCATTCTAAGGGGATGCAGTATTTGTCTGCCTGGGACGACATGATCGACAGACCACGATACTTTGCCAGAGATGGCCTGCACCTGTCGCCCTTAGGATTCTGGATACTGGCTAAGGCTCTTGCCACCCCTATAGGGCCTTTTTAGGTAATGCTACTCAGTGCTATAAGTCTAAACCTCAAAATGCATTCACTCGAGGCACTCCTTAAAATGGAGAACATAGACATCTGTGCAGTGACAGAGACATGGTTCAAGGCTCCAGAGAGCACCCCTGCATTACCAGGCTATAATTCATACCACACATTTTGGCCACCTAACCCGGAACGAAGCACTAAATGTGGAGGTGTGTCCATAGTCATTAAGGATATCCACACCTCCCAGGCTAGTTGCACAGCAAAATGCATCCGAGATTATCAAAGTGCAAATAACTCTGGGCAAGACCGCAATCCAAATTATAGCTTGCTACAGACCCTCCGCCATGCCCCAGAATTCCCACTCCTCATTTCTTGATACACTGGAAAGTATTAGGGTACAACCCAACACCCTCATAATGGGTGATTTCAACTACCCCACCATTAACTGGGAAAACTACTCATGTACCAACTCTTTTGCTCAATGTTTTCTGGAATTCATAAATTCCAACGCCTTGGATCAACTTATTCATACCCCCACCAGGGGCAGCAATATCCTAGACCTGGTCATTATCAACATGGGCAACCGGTGTTCCACACCAGAGGTCAATTCCTCGTTGGTCAGATCCGACCACAAGCTAAACACCCTAGACATCCACATCCCACCCCCACCCCCACCATAAAAAACTTCTCCAAAGCCAACTTCACACTTCTTAAGACAGAAGTGGCAAACTTCATGACACCCATGCAGACGGACAATAGAGGTACGAGTGCTGAATCCTACACAAATGCACTTTATAAGCACTTACATGAGTGCATGGATCATGCTATCCCTAATAGAACCAAGATGCTATCCTCCAAAAAAGGAAGCCAGTCTGGTGGTCCCCTGTCATAAAAAAACTCTACAACAGAAGAAAGAAACTGTTGCAAAAGAGTAAAATCTCATGACTTTAGAAACTCCCTGGTCAGCCTCAGTAAGAAGCTGAGATCCCTCATAAAATCCTCCAAAGCTAGTTATGAAAATAAAATTGCCACTGACTCTAAAGACAACCACAAAGCATTTTATAGCTATGTCAAGGATCTCAATGGCAACACTCAGATCTGCTCTGAGTTACAGCACAATGGCACTAAATATACAGAACCAACTGATATTGCCAACATCCTGGCAGATAGGTTCAGTGCTAACTTTACCCCACCTCAGGCTATGTGCCCACTGAATGGCGCACAGTGACGGTTATCCCACTCCACAAAGGGAGAGCCACCATGGACCCTGGGAACTACCGCCTCATTAGCCTGGTCTGCAAGGCCATGGAACGTATCATCATGGAACTCATGAACAAAGACATTGGTAATCTCCAAACTCTGGACCCTACCTAGTTCGGGTTTGTAAAAGGCAGATCATGTCTCCTAAATCTGATTGACTTCTTTGAAGCAGTCACCAAAGCCATTGATGAGGGTAAGGTGGTTCACACAGCTTATCTAGATCTCTCCAAGGCTTTCAACACCATCCCCCACTCTTGAATTATAGATAAGCTCACTAAACTAGGTATAAATCCCTATGTCACAAAATTGGTTGTCAACTGGCTCAAGGACAGAACCCACAATGTGAAAGTAGCAGACTCAAAATCTAACTTCAGACCAGTGACAAGTGGAGCACCACAGGGTTCAGTCCTGGGTCCTCTGCTGTTTAGTATCTACTTCTCTGAAGTACAGGCTAACACAGAAGGTCTTTGGCTAACAAAGTTGACTGCAAACTAGGAACCATAATCGAAACTCCTAACGATGTGGACATACTACAAAAGGGCCTCACTGAGACAGATGCCTGTGTCAAAGTCATGGCCTATAGCTCAATGCCAAAAAGTGTATTGTCATCCCCTTTGGTAAAAACTCTGTACCCATGAACTACCACATAAGTGGTAGTCTACTTAATGCCCAAAGTGTGATAGGAGACTTTGGGACACAGGTCGACAGTAGTCTCTCCTTTGATAATCACATCGCCGCAGTGGTCAGGAAATCCTTTTTACGTAGCTCACCTCATCACAAAAGGTTTCTCATCCAGAAAAAAAGAGGTCATTGTTCCCCTCTACTCATCACTCATTAGACCCGTTATTGAGTACAACGCCCCTTTTGGTATGTACCTCACAAGACATCTACAACAACTGGAAAGGCCACAGAAATACCTCACAAAGAGGATTACTGGCCTCAAACAGATGCCCTACGCAGACCATCTCAAAAAAGCTCCAGCTTTACTCCGCATATCGCCCACTCATCGGCGATCTCTGCCTAACATACAAAGCTATGTCAGACCCAGAGCTGTTGGACATGCTCCACTTAAAGAAATCCCAATCCCTCCGAGCTATACGCTCTAGGGACCTAAACCTTGTCACCACAATAAACAGAACATGCTGAAGGGATAGATTCCTGTCCCAGAGACTTCTCATACTCTGGAACAGACTACCTATCCATGTCAAACAGAGCTCCTCATTAGCACTCTTCAAGAAGAATCTTGATGATTGGTTGGGAAATAAGAAATTCACCCCAGGGATCACTTCTATGGCTCTGCTCGACAGGGGTACAGGAAAATACATTTTCTTGGGTGGTGAAAGTCAGGGTACCTTTTTGGCTAGGTTTATATAGGCCCTAGAGCTAATCGCCTAGGACCTACCTATGAACCTACACAGCTGCTTAGTGCAGCACTTTATAATCCTTACAACGAAGCATGAATGTTGGGAATTTTTTGTCTATCACTAGTTCATGTAGCAATTTCAGCAGTCCTGCTTATTATACGTTTTCAAATTTCCATCTGCTCAACGAAGATGAATTCTGCTTGTAAACAAATAGGACCCTCTTCCTGTGACTACTGTTATATAAAAGCCTAAATCCATATGAAACCATTTCTGTGAACAGGATTGAAGAGAGTATGATGAAAATCTAACATATTTAAATGTCTTCTTTTTATCAACTACATAAAATGCTGAGGAGACGACACCCTTTGAAACTGTGAGTAAATGCTGCAGGCTCCCTGATTTAAAATTCCATGATAGGTGCAGTAGATTTGTCTCAGTATGATGGCAGTAATCCAGACAAAACCAACCTTTTCTAACAGTATTTGTATTGTGGTCTGGTATAGCTATGAGAAAAAAGGTCTGGTATAGCTATGAGAAAAAACAGTTCTGACATGGTTATCAACAATTTAGATGCACCAGGGCAGTAATTCATGATGAACTGCTCTGAGTAAATGGATTACTAGCTTGTTGTGAGTCATAAAATTGTAATCACCCTCTGAGATGAGAACAGTATTTTTTTTATTGTATGGCTCATACTACTTGGCTTGGAGTGTCCACAGCTGTTCAGTTGCTTTGCCTTTTGCTTTATCCAAATAAGGCCTGAGTTTATCTGGATAATGGAAATTCATTTTGTCTGATTTTACTGTGCCAGCTTAAGCATTCAGCATTAAAATACTATGCAAATCAGGGAAAAGCACTTCCCTTATATTCAGCTTACTTCTGAAAGTGCTGTTCTTAAGGTTACAAAGAACTGCATATATTTTATTTTATTTTAATTTTATGACTATCAGTGAATTTACATTTCTTTTTAACATCTTAATGAAAATCTGAAATGAACTGTAAAGTTGTGCTCCTAGTTTCCACAGTAGTTGGGAATGTACCACATAACAGGAAGTTTAGGAAACACACCCTTATAAATCGGTCATAATGACTATATACCAGATCTGGTGAGCACTTCTGCAGAAATGTACGAAGGGTCCATGCAATCCTATGAGCCATTAAAGGTAGAACAGGTTCTGACAGTATGAAGATAGACCATTTATCCCTAGTCCAAGTCATATTACATTTGACCCTATTCTTCCTTTAAATGTAAAACAAGCAATCACATCATATTTCTTTAGCTAATACTATATGACATGTGTAGGAAACCTTGTATTTATTTATTAACTTACAAGTTACAAGGTTAGCACAGATTGTGAAATGATTACTTGCTTACTCAATTAAATAAACATGTATTAATACAGATGTGAACAGCTTTAACAATGTTATAGCACATATAACAAAGAACAACATTATAGATGCAGCAGCTAGCTGTGCAATGTATTAGCTTTATTCTGAGTAATAGAAGAAACCCTGAAGGCCACATGTGCAAGCTCAAGTGATAGAAAGAGGTACAAAAAAGGAAAATGTCTTGCAGAACATTTGTATTTATTGATTTTATTTATTATGTATTAGCATTTGTTTACCAAGAATTTCCAGCTGGATAAAGGCTCCTTCTAAGGAAAGACCTGGCAAGAAAAGTTCCAAGCAAAATACATACATTACATTTATAAAAGGTTCCAATAAGAAAAAGAGTGCAAATCAAATAAAACATTAATAACCGTTATCAATTAATAAGACAAAAAGCACATGGCACAGAAATGAGTAGGTATTTAACTAAAAGAGAAAGAAATATAATATGCTGAAGATTAAAAACAAGTAGAGCTATTACTATGCAGAAGTACCTTATTTGCATTCTACACATTGCAGACTGTGATGAAGGGAAATACTGCCAGCACACCTAGCTGGAATTTTGTAAATAATTATGTCATATGTGAATATCAACATGATTTATATAAGATGCTTGTGTTACAACTGTACTAGAACTGTAGGTCATGTGTATATCAAACTGGTACGTGTGCTAAAAGGGTATTTTTATAAAATGCTTGTGCTTAAGATGTAAACACAGTGTGCCCAGCTGGAAGAGAACAGAAATGCACATGCACTATTGTAGCTGCTTAAATGGATGTATTTTAACAATGGAAACTGGAATACAGGAGGTTAACCTCCGAAAAATAGATGAAATGAAGTTACTTTATGGCTATGTATTAAAAAATGGTATCTTTGAGTTTTCTATGCAGCTAGACACAGTCTGTGCTGAGAAGCTTCCTGTATTGTCTTTAGAGTGAACTAATTACTAGTTTTGAAATATGAAGTAATGCAATTGTTTTTTTTTTTTTGCTTCTAGGATCTGCCAAAGATCTGAGGTGTATGTATTTTTATAGGTAGATGCTAAATATGGCCAGATTCCAGTAGTGGGGGGGTTCACCTGGGATAGAGTCAGATGACAAGAAATGATGGCATTCTGTAAGCTATCCCAGCAATAATGTTTGAAATATTCATTTGAGAACTCTGACAGAGACAGTGCATTCTGTATTCTGTCTTGGGCCTTACAAGAACCATTCATCATATCTGAATTGCTCTGATGAAGTAAGTTTATAGGGAACAGTACAATTCTTTTGGATATAGTCAGGGATATAACAAAGTTTAGTTTAGCTATTGTTCTTTATTTATTTGAGACTGTCCTGTAATGTTTTAAATATTTCCTGTAATTTTGAACTCTGTCACTGATTATATACTGAATATTTTCTTGTTCTTTAAATATATTTAAACCTTTCATAGTTGTTGATCTGTCTAGACATACTTAAGTTTTGAGAGTACTTGCATATTTATTTGGTGATACTGTGTGGGCCACTCCTAATAGCCTTGCTGTTGGTCAAACTACCATGTGTATTAATATTACACAGTAAGATTGGACACCCTTTAAGGGTCTTAAAGTAGAGGATAAGGAGGAGGCTGGTGGCAGTGATAACTACCTTAGACTCGGAGCCAAAGGGGGCATAGCTAGTAAACTTGTGCCAGCCTTTCCCAGGTGTGTGTGTGTGTGTGTGTGTGTGTGTGTGTGTGTGTGTGTGTGTGTGTGTGTGCGTGTGTGTGTGTGTGTGTGTAAATCAACCTGTGTGTGTGTCAGCTACAGGGACACAAAGCGCTGGTTGGACAGAGAGGGTGCTGGAGGTCTTGGCTTGGCCACTCAGCTGAGATCTCAACTCTATAGCTGTGCCAGTGGAGAGTCCTATTGGGGATCTGGAGAAAGAGGGAGAAACCAGCCCCATACTGACTGTGGTCTCTGTGTGCTCTTAAGGGAAACTGCACTTGATGCAGAGAGCTGCATCTGGAAATACTGTGTTTTTGTCTTGTCATCCTCCCAATGATGTATGTCCCACACTGTTGCCAGTGGTGAGGTTTGCGGCTCCTTGATTTCTGGTGCAGTGGTGGGGGGCATCACATTATTGATTGATAGTGGTGTGATATCCATATATTGGGATTTAGTGATGTGGATGTTGAACTCCTGTTGTTTGTAAACAGTGGTCACTAAAGAAGGTGCTTGTACTCTCAAGCAGCCACATGGTAGACACCGAGTTTCATATCATAGTTTTATTTATTTTATGTTAGCTTAGTTAGTCAGAGAGCGTAGGAATGATGTTAGCAGAGGAGTATAGCAAGCTGACAAGGAGACAGTTGGCTGAGATGTGCTAAGACAAAGGACTGGTGAATGCCAACCTGACTAAAGCAAAAATGATTGCAGTCTTTGTCACAGCTGCATCACAGACCAGCAACCAGGAGGGTAACCAGACTGGTCTTAGGATGTACAACTCTTAGAAAATGGACAGTTCAACTTTGTCTCAAAGGACTTAAAAATCCATCTAGAGTGAGAAACCTGAACTGGAGGCCAAAGAGTTGGAGCTAGAATCATTAGAGAGGCTATAACATTAGGAGGTTGAAGAAAAGGAGAAACAGATGACATTAGAATCAGCAGAGGGGCTGAGACATTTGGAGAATGAAGAAAATGAGAGACAGAGGCAACACGAAAAGGAAATCCTGACTCTCTGCCAAGCTCATGGAGGTAAAGGAGAAGGGAGTAACTGAATCCCAGAAGCAGTAAAGGTCAGGAAATGTCTTCCATAATTTACAGAGGGTGATAAATTGGATAACCTTTCAATCATATGAATAAAACTATGTAAACAGTATAATGTTGATGAAAGGCTCTGAGTACAGTTCCTGATCCCCTTACTCCATGGTAAAGCTGTAACTGCTGTTTCTAAATTGTCTGATACTGATTGTCTATTAGCGTGTTTTAATTTAACACCTGAAGTTTATTGAAAAAAGTTTCATGAGTATAAACACAAGGCAGATGAAAGTGTGCATCAATATATTGTTCAACAAAGCAGTTATTTCCTTGGTGGGTGAATGGTTGTCAGGTAACCACTTCTGAAGGGCTGGCTGACTTTTTGGTGAGGGAACAAGCCCTTAACACTTTGCCTGAGGACATGAAGGTCTGGTTGGCAGATAGGGAATGCAGTACTACAGATGAGTTGGGGAAAAAAGGAGACCTATACCAAGCAAGCAGGGCATCACTGCACAGGAAAAGGATACCCAGAGCTGCACATGGGTCTAAGGGAACACATGATGGGCAACCTAAATTACCCCAGTAGAGTCTGCCAGTAACAGGGGAAGCCACTAGTTCAGGTGTATGGCTGCAATCAAGAGTTAAATGTTTTAAATGTAACCAGTGTGGCCATGTAGCAAATAGATGTCCATGGAGGCACGGTGGGGAACAAAAGGTGGGAGAGACAGTAAGTGGGAATGACAGAATGCCAGTAGTAAGTTGTCTGAAGACCAACAATGGTACCAAACTACCACAAGAGATTATATCCTGTCTTAGTAGATGGGTAAACAGGCCACTGCTAAGAGAGACGCAGCCTGTGATCTAACCATTGTGAAGCCTGTAATTGGTAAAGAGGAGCACTACTTGCTTGGGCAGTGTACTTCCATCAGAGCTTTGAGGGACCCCATTCCAAATACTTCTGGTTAGGGTTCACCTTGACTGGGAGTGTAGAAAAGGACACAAGCAAGTGGGTGTGTTTGAGCATATTCCTGCAGATGAGTTTGATAATGTAGTACCATGTGTGCATGCAGTTACACACAGTCAGGCTTGGAGACAAGCATGTGGGTCTGGTAGCCTGGGAGGAGCCAGACAGACCACACACTTGAAGCCAGGACTGTGAGGTGGTTACTTCAGGGAGGGAGCTACTTTGTAGCAGCGAGACTGACGGTGAGTCACAACTGCTTGTGGGTACTGATGCTCCCTTGGACAGAGTGACTGCAAGGGCAGAGGTGAGTAGTAGTACCCAGGCTGACAGTGAGGCACCACTGTCAGAGGTTACCAGACTTTGGAAGGGGGAGCTCAGTTTTCAGACCTTACATTACAAGGCTTGAGGGAGGTAGCCAGGGGAGTGCCTCATTCTCAAGGAAAGGGGGAATCTGTATACTGGAACAAAGGGTTAATGTATAGAGAGTGGACCTCCTGAAGGAGGGTTGGAGCGTGAAAGTATACAGCAGTTGGTAGTGCCTAGAGCCTACTATCTGGCACTTCTAGCCATGGCCCATGACGTTTCGTTTGCTGGTCATATGGGCATAAAGCATACATAGAGACATATTATGCAGAACTTTTATTGGTCTGGGATTTCCAGGGATGTATTAGGGTACTGCAAGACCTATGAGCAGTGCCAAAATGTAGGCAAGGCAGGAGAAAAGGTTCCTTTGATGCCTTTGCCTGTGATTCAGGAGCCATTTCAGAGGATAGCTGTGGATATTGTAGGGCCTCTGAGTACCCCAAGTTCCAGAGGAAAGAAGTATATCTTAGTGGTAGTAGATACCCTGAGGCAGTGGCTCTGTCCATTGAGCAGAAAAGGTGATAAGTGCTTTGTTAGAGATTTTTAGAAGGGTAGGTTTCCCAAAAGAAATACTGACTGACAGAGGTGCCAATTTCATGTCCGCCCTGCTGGCTGGTCTGTGGAAGCACCGTGGGGTGAAGCACCTAAAGACCTCCCCCTACCATCCCCAGACTAATGGTCTTGTGGAGAGGTTAAACTCTACACTAAAGATGATGCTATGGGCATTTGCAGACCAGTTTGAGGGAGTGGGACAAATATTTGCCCCATCTTTTTGCGTACAGCGAGGGTATCCAAGAATTCACAAGTTTTTCACCCTTTGAGTTGCTTTATATGCATAGGGTGAGGGGACCTCTAGATTTGATTTGTGATGACTGGGAAGGTGAGTGTGAATCCCACAAGAGTTTGTTGTGGCATATGTCCTAAACCTCAGGACAAGTTTCCAGGAATACATGGGCTTGGCCCAGGAGAAACTGGCAGAAGCCTAGCAACAGAAAAAGGTCTGATATGGCAGGAATGCTCGAGCCAGACAGTATGCTGTGGGTCAACAGGTTATGGTTGTCATTCCTGTCGGGCACAACAAGCTGTAGGTAGCTTGGGAGCAACCCTTCAAAGTGGTAAGGAAGGTCAGTGATGTTAACTACATGGTAGAACTGCTAGGCAGGAGGCAGGGGCACACATTGTACCATGTTAACATAATGAAACATTACCATAATAGAGAAGCCCTTGTGCATAGTATTTGCAGTGGATTGCAGGAGGCAGGAGATCTTGTTGACTGATCTCCTCAGTAAGGCTCAGACTGACACCTCAGTGGAAGGGAGAGCAATGTCCCCTACCCAGGTTCGAGAACTCAGAGCAGAGTTACATGAGTGTGGGGGCATGTTCACTGGGAAACCAGGTGCACCCACTTGGTGCAGCATCATGCATATGAAGGACCCCAAAGACCCATTAAGCAGGCCCCTTATAGGGTGCCTGAGAGAGTCAATCAGACTCTGAGGGAGGAGATACAGGAACTGTTGGAACTAGGAGTAATCCAAGAGTCCAGCAGAACCTGGGCTTCCCCAGTGGTGCTGGTAGAAAAGGATGGCAGCTCCAAGTTCTGTGTGGACTACAGGCATTTTATTAGTCACACAGGGTCAGATGCTTACCCCATGCCAAGGGCAGATGAAGCCCAAGAGCAGCTTGGTGGGGCTAAGTATCTTACCACTATTGATCTTTTGATCTTATTAAGGGCTACCAACAGGTGCCCTTGACTCCCCGTGCTACAGAGAAAGGTCAGCATTTGTGTCTCCTTTTAGCTTATTTGAGTTCACAAAGATGCCCTTTGGGATGAAAAATGCACTAGTGAATTTCCAGAGGCTGATAGATTGTATCCTAGCAGAAGCAAGAGATTTTGCCGTTGCTTACCTGGATGATATTGCCATCTACAGCCATTCCTGGCAGGAGCACCTTCAGGATATCAGGGAGGTGCTGGGTAGACTACAGAGGGCAGGTTTGCCATTAAGCCCAGTAGGTATGGCAGATGTCTCCTACCTGAGGCATAGAGTGGGGAGTGTTAAGATCAGGCTAGAACCTGGCAAAGTGGAAGCAATTTACGCATGGCCTGCATCTGTTACCAAAAAGCAGGTGAGAGCATTCTTAGGGACAGCAGGGTACTATAGAAAGTTTGTCAAAGTTGTAGTACCATAGCTGCTCCCCTCACAGACCTGGCAAGGAAAAACAGGCCAGATAACGTAGTTTGGACCCCAGCATGTGAGCAGGAATTCCAGAATCTTAAAGGAGTTTTAGGAGGAACCTCTGTGTTTGCCAGTGAAGATTACAGCAAAGAATTTGTTGTGCAGGTGGATGCTTCAGACTAGAGGGTGGGGGCTATACTCAGCCAAGTTTCTTCAGGGGGAGAAGAGTGCCCATTGGTATATCTCTGCTTTAGGCTCAAACCCAGGGAGGAATGCTATGCAGCTGTAGTAAAGGAATGTCTAGCCATAGTTCGGGCACTGCTAAAACATTAGTCTTACCTGCATGGAAGGAAATTCACTGTAGTTACAGACAACAATCCCTTAACATGGCTACATTGAGCCAGCCAGCAAAATGCCAAGTTACTAAGATGAAGCCTATGGTTGAAGGCCTATGATATGACAGCACCGCAGTGGGGTCAGCAATGCCAACCAATGTAGATACACTCTCAAGACAGGGTATGGGGTAATGTATTCTCAGATAGGCTCATCCCTCTCAAGCAACATTTCTCAAGGGGTACTTGAAAAACTAGCTTGAGTCTTCGAAGGGGGAAGAAGTGTGATGAAAGATACTGCCAGCACAGCTAGCTGGAATTTTGGAAATAATTGTCATTTGTGTATATCAGCATGATTTATATAAGATGCTTATTTAACTGTATTAGAACTGTATGTCATGTGTATATCAAACTGGTACGTGTGTTAAAAAGGTATTTTATAAAGTGCTTGTGCTTAAGATGTAACTACAGTGTGCCCTGTTAGAAGACCACAGAAATGTACATGCAATATTGTAGTTGTTTAAATGCATATATTTTAACAGTAGAAACTGGAATATAAGAGGTTAACTTTATAAAAAATAGCTGAAGTGAAATTACTTTATGGATATGCAGTAAAAGTCGGTATATTTTAGTTTTTAATGCAGCTGGACACATAATAAGTGCTGACAAGTGTCCTGTATTGTCCTTGGAGTGAATAATTGCTAGATTGAAATGTGAAGGAATGCAATTGTTTTATGACTTCCAGCATCTCCCAAAGATATGAGGTCTATGTATTTCACAGGTAGATAATAAATACTGCCAGATTCCAGCAGTGGAAGTTTCACCTGGGATATTCAGAAGACAAGAAATTGTCATTCTGCAAGCTATCCCAGCAGTAATATTTGAGACATTAATTTGTGAACTCTCTGAGAGAGAGTGCATGCTATATTCTGTTTTGGCTCTGATGAAGTAAGTTTCTAGGAAACAGTACAATTCTCTTGGATATAGTCAGGAATATATAGCAAAGCTTAGTTTAGATATTTTTCTTTCTTTGAGACTGTCCTGGAATGTTGTTTAAAATATTTCCTGTGATTTTGAACTCTGATGTGACTGTGATTATATACTTGATTATTTTCTTTTTCTTTTATTATTAAATATATTGAAAACTTTAATTGTAGCTGATCTGTCAAAAGATAAAGTTTTGAGAGTACTTGCACATTTATTTGGTGACATTGTGTGGGCCACTCCTGATAGCCTTGCTGTTGTTCAAACTACCATTTGTATAATATCAATATTGCACAGTAAGATTGGACAGCCTTTGTTAATGGCCTTAAAGTAGCTGACACTGCTGGCTGTGATAACTACCTTATAATCTTGCCAAAGGTGGCATAGCTAGTAAACATGAGCCAGTCCTTCCCATGTGTGTGTGTGTGTGTGTCTGTGTCTGTGTCTGTGTCTGTGTCTGTGTCTGTGTCTGTGTCTGTGTTTCTGTGTGTGTGTGTCTGTGTGTGTGTAAATAAAACCTCAAAAAGTGTGTTTCAGCTACTTGGGCAGGGACATGAAGCATTGGCTGGACCAAGAGGAAGCTGGACGTCTTAGCTTGGCCACTCAGCAGATTTCAACTTTATAGCTGTGCCATAGGGGAGTCATACTGGGGATCTGGAGAAAGAGGGAGAAACCAGCCCAAACTGATTGTAGTCTCTGTGTGTTATTAAGGGAAATTGCACTTGATGCAGAGAGCTGCATCTGGAAATAGTGTGTGCACATGTCATCCACCCAGTGTACATGCCCCACTGTTGCCAATAGTGAGGATTGAGGCTCCTTGATTACTGGCCAGTGGTGGGATGTAACACAGACATCATCATCATCTTCTTTCGGCTGTTCCTGTTAGGGGTCACCACAGCGGATCACCTGTTTCCATTTCTTCCTGTCCTCTGCATCTTGCTCTGTCACACCAACCACCTGCATGTCCTCTCTCAGCACATCCATAAACCTTATCTTAGGCATTCCTCTTTTCCTGTTATCTGGTAGCCTCATCCTTAGCATCTTTTTCCCAATATACTCAGCATTCCTCCTCAGCACATGTCCAAACCAACGTAATCTTGCCTCTCTGGCTTTGTCTCCAAACCTTCCAACCTGGGATGACCCTCTAATATACTTATTCCTAATCCTGTCCACCCTCATCACACCCAGTGCAAATCTTAACATCTTTAACTCTGCCACATCCAGCTCAAACTCCTGCCTTTTTGTCAGTGCCACTGTCTTCAACCCATATAACATAGCTGGTCTCACTACCCTCTTGTAAACCTTCCCTTTCACTCTTACAGGTACTCGTCTGTCACAAATCACTCCTGACACTCTTCTTCTCCAGCCACTCCATCCTGCCTGTACTCTCTTCTTCACCTCTCTTCCACACTCACCGTTACTCTGAACTATTGACCCCAAGTATGTAAATTCATCCACCTTCATCATCCTACCCATTCCTCTATCCTCCCTCTCATTCACACACATATATTCTGCCATAGTCCTGCTGACCTTCATTCCTCTTCACTCCAGAGCATATCTCCATCTCTCCAGGGTCTCCTCCACCCGTTCCCTGCTCTCACTACAGATCACAATGTCATCTGCAAACATTATTGTCCACGGGGACTCCTGTCTGATCTTGTCTGTCAACCTGTATATCACCATTGCAAATAAGAAAGGGCTCAGAGCTGATCCTTGATGTAACCCCACCTCCACCTTAAATGCATCCATCACTCCCACCGCAAACCTCACCGCTGTCACACTACCCTCGTACATATCCTGTACCACTCTTGCATACTTCTCGGACACTCCTGACTTCCTCATACAATACCACAACTCCTCTCTAGGCACCCTGTCATGTGCTTTCTCCAAGTCTACAAAAACACAATGCAACTCTTTCTGACATTCTTTGTACTTCTCCATCAACACTCTCAGAGCAAACATCGCATATGTAGTGCTCCTTCCTGGCATGAAACCATACTGCTGATCACTAATCATCACGTCCCTTCTTAACCTAGCTTCCACTACACTTTCCCATAACTTCATGATGTGACTGATCAATTTAATACCTCTGTAGTTACTACAGCTCTGCACATCACCCTTATTCTTAAAAATCGGTACCAAAACACTTTTTCTCCATTCCTCAGGCATCCTCTCACTTTCCAAGATTTCATTAAACAATCTGGTTAAAAACTCCACTGCCATTTCACCTAAACACCTCCATGCTTACACAGGTATGTCATCTGGGCCAACAGCCTTTCCATTCTTCATTCTCTTCATAGCTATCCTTACTTCCTCCTTGCTAATCTATTTCACTTCATGATTCACTATCTCCACATCATACAACCTTCTCTCCCTCTCGTTCTCTACATTCATCGGCCCCTCAAAGTAGTCTTTCCATCTACTCAACACACTC
>NC_056749.1:766873278-766876143 GCF_019279795.1 Protopterus annectens
AACAATAATACTCGCTATCTAGCACAACAATAGGGCCTCCTTTATCTGCCGCCCTCACAATGATGTCATTGTTCTGTCTCAGTTTAAGGAGAGCCTGGTTCTCCTGACGTGTTAAATTATTCCTAGTGGGACACGGACGTGTCAATTCTTCGTATAATTGAGATTCGACCACTTTAATGAAGGTTTCATGGTTCGTTTGTAGATGAGGTGTAAAAGCACTTTTCTTTCTGAAACCCGCATTAGAATTAAAGTCCACATTATCTTGACTGGGACCAAACATAATTCTGAGTGAGATTCTCCGAATGAATAGTCTCACCGAAAGAAGGGCTTGGCTGATATCCATAGTAGTGGTAGGTATAAAGGACAACCCCTTGTTCAGGACGCTGATTTCATCTTTTGTCAAATTGTATTTAGATATGTTATGGACCAAGGATGTCGGATCTCCTGTGTTCTGCATATGCACACAGTGTGAATCACTCGAGTGACTCAAAGGCTGGAGTTCCAATATTTCTGTAATGTTCGTTGTAATTGTGGAGGTTCTTTCCTCTTCGCTCCATAGTTGTTGTCTATGTCCAACGATCGTTTCCTGCTCCCTCTGATGGGAAGTGGAAAACCCGAGTTACTTTGTCCATCCAACTGGATTTTCCTTCTCACAGCTCCTGAGAGCGTATTACTTGAGCTCCCCACAGTTTTAGTTCTATTTGCATGAGCTATGGAATTCAACGCATTATCTTCATTCGGTGTCACATATACAGATTCATTTGCATCAGGTGAGGTAACTGAGTTGGAAACTGTGGTCTTATGACCAATAATACTAGAGCCCAATGGTTCAATGAGCTCTATATCACCTGATTTTGATGTATCTTGTTTATTCAATGTGACGGATTCCTCCCTGTTATTAATAAGTCTGTATGTTGATACTGGATTCTCATTAGCTTCAAATTGATCAATTGCACCTGCATTCCGTGCTCTGTTATCTGATATAGGTATCTTTGCATTTGTATCAGTCTCTCTGTTGCCTACTTGGCCTGAGACTGGTCGTTGGCCATTGGTGTAAGTTCTAGGCCATACAAATACATTATTGTTGGCAAAGTCATGAAGGTCCCTAGCCATTTTCTTTCTCTTGTTGTTAAAGAGATTTTTTTCATATCTACTCAGTCTCTCCATTGTATCTTGTAAATAAATTTCAGTTTCTTCAGCACCACACTGTTCCATTAACCTGTTCTGTATTTCAAAAGCATTGTCTTTTGCATTATTCTCAATCGGTTGAAAGAAGTTGATTAATAATTTTATGTATTCATTGCTTGCACGAATGTTAATCTGTTGCCATTCGGCCAACAGTTTGGGATATGTGTTTCCGTATGTGGGCATCGTAAGAATACGAAGGCCCCTCGGAATTATTTTGTTATTCAAACATGCTTCCATGTGAAAGCGTTGGGCGGTTAGTCTTTTTATTCTATACAATTCATTTTCAAAGTCCCTTTTGAGGTCTCTAATCAAGTTTTCATTCCGTTTGTCATTGGTAGGAACTACATCATCAATGGAATCATTGACATCAAACAAAGGATTAAAACTGTCCTCCAAAAAATGTCGTAACTTGGTATTAACAGAATCTCTTACCCTCTCTGTGGATGTCAGTTCATTGGTAGCTCCTTCCATATCGCAAAAATTGTATAAAAACACCCAAGCGATAATCCCAATGTGAATGCAAAAAACAGATCCCGACCCAGAGCTACAAGTATTCAGGTAGTGGTATAAATCAAGCCGGTGGTAGTTCAATTCAGATGCGACTAACAATATAAAACAGGACCCCAGTTATGCTTTCCATTCATTATATTCTTTACATAACCCACAGTCATACCTCATTCATCAGTCTTTATATATCTATTTCAGAATTGATTATACTAGTTCACTTCATGCACCCTTTTAGGTTTAACACAGTTTCACAATATAGACATATATATTTTTATGTTCCATATTTCACTAATATATCATTGATTTAGTTCAGCCAAGTTCAATACTGAATCAGCCTGAGTGTTTTAAATTGCTTATTTTAATATGTGTTCTGTACTTATTATACACTTTAGATAGACATAGTGACAATAATCTTTTCACTATACTGTGTGATGGTTTACGCATCGCACAGACTTTTGGTATGTCATATAATCTATGGAACATCGCAAATATCGGTGAACATCTAACTAGTTAGAACTATACAGAATTTGCCTCAATAGAAAATGTATGATGTACTAATCAGCGTGGTTTCATATATTTTATACATGATATATTGTTTATATAACATTAAAATGTATATGACATGTTATAATCCTGCAACAGCATGTAATGAATTGGGTTAGATGCTGCTATTAAAATGGCGTTTCTGCTTGATGATGTAGCTGTGGGTGGTTTTAGCAGAACGCCTTAGATCAAGTGGTGAATTTTTATGTGGTTTTATCACTTTAAATTTGCTATGCAGGATTCGATCATGCACCCGATATATACTGCCAGACGTAATTTCCGTATACCAAGGGATATGGATTTACAGTCTGCCTTTTATAGCGTTCTTACCTGAGGTGAGATTTTTAGAATTAATGACACGTTAACTTGTTTTAACATTATATATAAGTGTTTGAGGACCTGTCTTTACTTTGTCTGTTGATGAAGCGGATTGGGATACACCAAAGTTTTTACCATTGCTAATAAAGGAGTTTTTATCTCAACATAGAACCGCATGGTTTACGTGGATTCAGTTTTCGTGAGAAGTCATTACTGTCTGCTTGAAGAGCATTTGAAGTCAGCTATATTAAAGCCTCAAGTCAAGCGGCTTTATTTTATTACGAGTCTTGGGAGTGATTATTCGAATTG
>NC_056749.1:766879143-766889143 GCF_019279795.1 Protopterus annectens
TTAAGTTTACCACCAATAACATTAGCAATCTGTGGGTCAGTCAAAAGCACATTCCAATGTTTGTTAAATATATCATAAATATTCCTATTCTTTATAGAATAAAACATAGGTATCCTAATCTCAGAGTTCTGTAAAGAATTTCTAAATCTCTCAACATCAAGATAATCAGAAAGATAGGGCTTAGCTCTATCTCTCCTCAGAGAGTCTAGATCACATAGCCCTTCATTCAAATCATACTGACCATACCCTCGCTGCATAAATCTATCTTTAGTTCTGAAGAAAAAACAGTATCAGTATTACTCTATCTAGAAACACGCATTCCCTGCCCCTTAACCACATTACGAAAAACATAATTCGGGTGCATGCTTTGTCTATGTAGAAGTGTATTCTTGTGACATTCCTTCCTTTATACTCCTGTATTGATGGAACCATCACTCAACCTTTCCACAAAAATATCCAAAAACGTAACCTTCACTGTTGATGAGGACATGATAAACTTCAAATAACTAGTTGCACTATTCATTCCTTCCACAAATCTATCCAACAGGTTCTTACTACCAATCCAAATAAAAAAGACATCATCTACAAAACACCTGTAAAAAGGTACATATCTGTGAAATAATTTCATCTGTAACTAGGCCTCCTCCTCCCAGAGTGCCAAAATCATGTTGGCGTAGCTATTGGCACAAGGTGTGCCCATAGCCACGCCATCACGCTGGAGGAAAGGGGTGTCCTCAAAAAGAAAAATATTACTTTCAAGGATTGTTTCCAAACATAAACTGATAGTACGTATGATGACAAGTTGATAGATATTATGTTTATGCAAATAACGTCTCATAAAATCAACCCCTTCCACATTGGGTATAACTGTAAAAAAGAATTGTACATCCAAGGTTACAAATATTAAATAATTATCTAAACGGAAGTTACCAGTATAAACACATAGGTCCTTCAAAAACTGTTTAGTGTCTCTCAAAATCTTAGGATCCTCATTAACAAGGGGGCATAAATACTTCCCTACATAGACTGAAAATGATTCGGTACACCACCCCCTGCCAGACACAATAGTTCTCATAGGGGAATTATGACCATTCTTATGAACCTTGGGGAGGCCTTGTATCGTAGGTATGATAGGATCACTAGCATACAAATACTTAAATCCTTTGTGATTAAACCACTCCTAACCAAATCATCTAGCATGGCTTTGATACTGTTAACTTTAGCAGTAGTCTCATAATCGTCATTCAACATTTCCCTCATAGAGAGCTGGTATCTACAAGTATCCATCACTACCACGGGGCCACCCTTATCAGCTGGTCTGATAACTATATCAAGATCTGATTGTAATTTCTTCAAAGCTTCACGTTCTCTGAAATTTAAATTAGTCTTAGTTTTTGTGATGTTCCACTATGTACATTGCTAAAATATTTATACAAATCATCTTCAACTAACTTATCAAAAGCTAGCACCAAGTGATGATAATTGGGTATATAGATACTCTATCTTTTAAACATAGTTTCATCAAAAGGCACACCCCCTCCCATTTCCAGTTTCAACATGATATTCCTAGTAAATGTCCTCAAATCAATCATAACATCAATAAGTTCACTTCTGCTGGTAGGTATGAAAGCAAGCCCTTTATTAAGGACTGAACATTGAAATGAATCAAGAACTATGTTGGATATGTTCCAAATTAGGCAGTCCCGACCTGACTCCACATTTTCTTGAAAGTGCGACCAGACTGTCTCTCAGGGGGGATTTTCCATTTCTGCCTTCCTCGACTGGCAGATCGCACCCTCCTCATACCTCTCCCTACTGGTATGGGTAAAGGGAACTGGTGAAAATTACCAGTCACATTAGTACTAGTAGATGGTCCCGGGTCATACCTCTGCATTCCTTTAGGACGTGTGTCCACAGAACGGACACTCATTACAATCAGAGATGACTGAAGCTGTATTATCAATGTGTCACTGTATTGACATTCTTCACAGATATAGAGTCATTATTACTACTACTGGTGGCCTATCTTGAATCTAACATAGGAGATGGTGTTGTCACATTACTATTAGTTTCAACAGACCTCACAGTACCTTTTCCACGTTCATTAGCATTCCTTGTTGTGACATCATTACCAACACCTCGTGCCTCAATTCTTTCTTTATTATTGTTATTAACTCTAGGCCAGGTGAAGAGATGGCCTAGCTGGAAATCTCTAGTGTCTCTATCCACCTTACCCCTTTTCTGCATTAAGGTTCTTCTTTCAAATATGGCAATACCATCCAACAAAACTTCTAACGAGGAGTCGAATATATCCTTATTGAATTGTGTATACAACATGGCTTGTTGTTCCTTAATAGATACCCTGATGTGTGTGTGTACACACGTGTGTGTGTGTGTGTGTGTGTGTGTGTGTGTGTGTGTGTGTGTGTGTGTGTGTATATATATATATATATATATATATATATATATATGTGTTTGTGTGTCTGCATGTATATATATATATATATATATATATACGGGGAGAAAAGCTCCACAAACAACAACCAAATAGGACAAGACAAAGATATTTACAGTAGAAATTGGTACTTTACAAAACTTTATAACATATTACATACCTAGGATTTTATATTCTGTATTCCAGTAGGGAAAAAAACCCGATGTAAAATAACCTAGATATAACAGTAAATTAGTATAAAATATAATGAATTTGATGCTGACGGCTGTAAAATCCAGAATAAGGCCTTTACTCATTGCAAAAACACAAGCGCTTCTTCGGGTGTATACAGGCACTACAAACCACACAACTTTATACCCAAGATATCACATGATACATAGTCATATGACCAATACATTTGTGTTAATCAATTACCATAAAAACATATCACATTTTTATTAATACATCAAAAATAATAATAAATAAGAAATACACATGCACATAAAAATGTGTAAAAACCTTGGTATAAAATGTATAACATGCACTCTATAAAACATGCTACATAAAAAAAACTAATCTATCTCTTCAAAGGTCTCATCCTAAGCCTTGGTCTCAAAGGAATGCATTCATTCAAACCATGACCATCAGTACTCCTGAGTCTGGTAATCCAAATGGCTTCCAAACTCTCAGTTCTATTGCTAATGTCTCCTAATCTTACACTCTCATAGATCAAGCCTATAACTCTAAAATTGAAAGTATGGGAGGCATCAGTATTCAATACATGTCTAGCAAGGGCATTGTTCTTATTGCCCTTCCTGATGTTATAATAATGCTCCCTGATACGTTCTTTAAGGCATTTGTCTGTCTTGCCAACATAAAATTTGGCACAGACCACACAACAAGCAAGATAAACAACATGCCTGCTATCACAAGTAGCAGTGACCCTGAAGACATATTCTCTATCTTGATCAGGGTGAAAAAATATCATACTGCTTTCTATAAAACTACACCAATTACATGAACCACATGGGATAGTGCCAGTATAACCAGCATTCATGTAGCATGTTTTATAGATTGCATGTCATACATTTTATACCAAGGTTTTTATGTGTATGTGTATTTCTTATTTCTTATTATTTTTGATGTATTAATAAAAATGTGATATGTTTTTATGGTAATTGATTAACACAAGTGTATTGGTCATATGACTATGTATCATGTGATATCTTGGGTATAAAGGTGTGTGGTTTGTAGTGCTTGTATACACCTGAAGAAGCATAATTGTGAAAGCACTTGTGTTTTTGCACTGAGTAAAGGCCTTATTCTGGATTTTACAGCCCTCAGCGTCTCATTCATTATATTTTATATTATTTTACTTGTTGGAGACGTTTTGTGTGGATTACTTTCAGCAGTATTATTTTGTTTGATATTTAGTTCTTTGTTCCTTTCTGCTAGTAACCACACTAAGATGGCTGAGGAGATTATAGAACTTCATCCATCTGCTCCTGCTCCTGCTATTATTCCTGGCAGTCGGAAGGTAAAATTGCAAAATTATCTATCTATTGTCAAAGAGACTAGTAATCCACTAGTCGATTGTAAAGTGACTGTTGCTGATAAGAACTGTGAAAATTTTGACGTTATAGCACTTAAAACACGATTATTCAGCTTAGAGAAGGAATTGTACAAACTGAAAAGGAGCCAGTTTCAGAAGTTCCACCTCGAGGTATGTCTTATTGAACAAATCATACCCCGTGGTTTGCGAGTGTTGAAAATGCCATCTTTTCATAATGGCGACAATGTCCTTTTAATGGAATGGCAAAAGGCTAACTTACAGACCAGTTTTAGCTATTTGCGTCTTTTGGTTACATCAGCTGAGGGGGAAATGTCAACGCTGATGAGCTCCATCAATAAAATTTATATGGACTTACTTAGAGACTACCATGCTGAAGTTTTAGACTCTTTTATATAGAGGATATGTTGAATTCCATCGCTCTATATCAGAGCAAGCTGCAAAAGATCAAAATTGGCAAAATTGTTAGAGACAGAGCAGATTTCTCAGCGGGTAATATCTTTACTTGGCCAAGGGAGGAGCGTCCTCGAGAGGGAATGAGTTTGCAGAACACCACGTCTGTAGCGGAAGCTAATACAAGAGTGACTGAGAGATTTGAAGAGCCGATGGTGAGAACGTAAGGTTCTATATCTGTACAAACTGAGCAATTAAGAGGAATGGATATATCGCAAGATATTACAGCTCCGTCAGGGCGTGCTATGAATTTAGGAGCTAGAAGTAAGACACTTACTACTGTAGCGCAAGTACATCGTGAAAGAATGGACTCTTTGGATTCGAATGCGGGGTCCAATGATTTTTTACAAAGGTACAACATAGAATTCCCTTTGCCAATGAAAGAGAATTTATACAAGATGAACAGAGACCAGTCAAGGGGAAGGAGTCGTATAAGAGGCAAGAGGAAGTGGGACAACTCTGTGAACAACCAGATAAGTATAAAGAAGGCTTTTTCAAATGTCAAGAAGGATTAATTTTAAATTTGTCCAATGTTGTGTTGAGTCCACAGCAGCTAACAGTGTTAAGCAAGGGTCTTTCATTTATCCCTACAAGTCGCTCTTGCTATGCAGATGTTATGTTAGATATTAAGACTTTTACCAGGAATTTGACTTTGAAGCTGATGTATAAAGACACTTTTAATAGTGGTTATGATGAATGTAATCTGTTTGTTAAACCTAGCTCGTTTATACCCAATACTAATGCTTTGATAAATGCTTTTGAGAAACTCTGTATACGTGATATCTATGACACATGTGCAAATTCTAGTTTAGATTTCACGAATTATAAATGCTTTAATTTATCTAGACAAGAAATGTCTGCCCTAAGGGAACTTGAGACAGATACACGTCTCGTTTTTAGACCAGCTGACAAGGGTGGTCTGATTGTGATACTTGATAAAGCATGGTATGAGGATAAGATGATGGATAGTTTGGGTGATAACTCTTTTTATGAGACATTAAGCACTATGCAGGTATCGTTTTATATTTCTGATATCGATGTTAAGCTGAGAACTCTATTAGAGCAACAATTGATTGATGAGAAGTTATTTGATTATTTTGTAGTGATGAAGCTGATTATACCTTTGCTACAAGGTTTGCCCAAGGTTCATAAGTCTACCCATGATCCACGTATGAGACCGATAGTCTCTAGTAGAGGCTGGTGTACTGAGCCTATATCTATATTTGTAGAGAAACATCTCAGACCAGCTTTGAATGATGTACAACATGTTCTTAGGGACACTGAGCATTTCTTGAGGGATTTATATGAGTTTTTTCTAGTACAGACGGAATGTGAAGTTGCATTTGTCACCTTAGATGTGGTATCCTTGTTTACTATGATACCGAACACACTGGGTATCATAGCTGTTAAACAATTTTTGGAGAGCCATACTCAGTATACACACAATGTGACTGCTTTGTTACTTATACTTTTGGAAATGGTGTTGGAACACAACTTATTTTTATTTGGTAGTTGTGTATTTAGACAATGCAATGGCGTAGCTATGGGCACTTCTTGTGCCAATAGCTACGCCAATGCAGTTTTGGTTACTTGGGAAGAAAATTATATTTTTAAAGGTCCATTTAGTCAACGCATCTTATTTTATTGTAGATTTGTTGACTATGTGTTTATTTTATGGGATGGAGATGATAAACAATTTTCTGATTTTATGATGTATGTGAATGGTACGACTGAATACTTACGTTTTACGTACAGTAAGTCATATGTAAATATGGATTTTTTAGATGCAACAGTTTTGAGAGATTTGCAAGGTAAGGTCTATACTAAGCAAAATAGGAAGGATTGTTATGTCAATCATCTTCTACATCGCAGTAGTGCATACCCTCCACATATATTTAAGAATATAGTTACGAATCAGGTTATGAGGGCGTCTAGACTAAATGTAAGAAATGAAGATTTTATAAGTGAAGTAGATAGGACTATGAAGCAGTTGAAAGAGAGGGGCTATAATGACAAGTTTTTAGCAGAACATGTACCAGTAGCAATGAACAGACATGGAACACAGGCTAGACCTTTCTTTTCTAAAAGGAATGAATCCTGTGATAACAACACTAGCACATCTACTCATATGAATTTGAGAATTTCATTGAAATATTCAGTAGATGTGAATATGTATGTTGACATTATTAAACGGCATTGGCAAGTTTTGTTGACACATCATGATATTTCTAATGTTTTGGATGATGTTCCTAGGTTTAGTTTTAGAAATAATAAATCCCTTAAGAGGAGACTATGTTATCCCAGGGAGAGTAGACAGAATGTTGGTTATACTGGCACTATCCCCTGTGGTTCATGTAATTGGTGTAGTTTTATAGAAAGCAGTATGATATTTTTTCACCCTGATCAAGAGAGAGAATATGTCTTCAGGGTCACTGCTACTTGAGATAGCAGGCATGTTGTTTATCTTGCTTGTTGTGTGGTCTGTGCCAAATTTTATGTTGACAAGACAGACAGATGCCTTAAAGATCGTATCAGGGAGCATTATTATAACATCAGGAAGGGCAATAAGAACAATGCACTTGCTAGTCATGTATTGAATACTGATGCCTCCCATACTTTCAATTTTAGAGTTATAGGCTTGACTTATGAGAGTGTAAGATTAGGAGACATTAGCAATAGAACTGAGAGTTTGGAAGCCATTTGGATTACCAGACTCAGGAGTACTGATGGTCATGGTTTGAATGAATACATTCCTTTGAGACCAAGGCTTAGGATGAGACCTTTGAAGAGATAGATTAGTTTTTTTTATGTAGCATGTTTTATAGATTGCATGTTATACATTTTATACCAAGGTTTTTACACGTTTTTATGTGCATGTGTATTTCTTATTTATTATTATTTTTGATGTATTAATAAAAATGTGATATGTTTTATGATAATTGATTAACACAAGTGTATTGGTCATATGACTATGTATCTTGTGATATCTTGGGTATAAAGGTGTGTGGTTTGTAGTGCTTGTATACACCTGAAGAAGCATAATTGTGAAAGTGCTTGCGTTTTTGCACTGAGTAAAGGCCTTATTCTGGATTTTACAGCCCTCAGCATCTCATTCATTATATTTTATATTATTTTACTTGTTGGAGATGTTTTGTGTGGATTACTTTCAGCAGTATTATTTTGTTTGATATTTAGATATAACAGTAGTTTGAATTAATAATGGAAATTATATATAAGAGATACTATAGACACTAAGGTCACACAAAAAAATCTAAAGAAAAACACTAGTGTTAAATGGATAGAGTATACAAAAGCAAAATACAAGGATACAATTATAGTGTTCAGTCACACAGGAGTTGTGGTCTTATATGAAAACGGTTGGTCATTCAATAGTATATACATATTTACATGAGGAAAAATCCTCAGTATGGTCAAGCACACTATTATTGACGAGTAAACACAAGATCATGATCATAAGAGGCTAGGAATCAATGGAGTCTAGAAAAGGGTATGGTGGTTAGTGTGGGTTATCACAGGGGCATAGCCAGTGTGATTTGAGGTAGGGTTTGAGCTTGCTTTTAAATAGGTTAACTGAGGATAGTGAGGTTAGCTGACTTGGGAGGCTGCTCCAGGCTTTACCTACTGTATTAGAGAACAGGTTGTCACCAGCTGAATTGTTGGATTTAGATATTTGTACAAGTAGTTTGTTAGATGAGCGTAAGGTTTTGAGATTGTTATAGGGGGTGACTAGGGATGTAAGTATGGGTGTATTTTGAGGTAGATACAGGATCTTATGGGCTACTATTAGTTGATTGAAAAGTATTAGATTTAGCAACTCTAACCATCCAAGTTGATTCAAGTTGATACAATGATGAGTTCTATAAGAGGACCCAGCTGCAACTCTGGCAATATTGTTGTAGGAAGATGACAGTTTACTCAGATTACTTTTACATATTTTGGTATAGATAGGGGAGGCATAGAGCAGGGTAGAGATAAGGTGGGAGCGAGCAATGGTGAGCCTGGCTAGAGGAGTTAGAAAGGGTTTGATTCTGTAGAGGGAACCTAGTTTCTTATTTACTGTTTTTATGGTGTTATTAATGTGAGGTTCAACAGACAAGTGATTATCTATTAGTATTCCGAGTAGTTTGGTGGTTGGCTCAGGAGATATTATAGTTCCATTATTTGAGGTAATAGTAAAGTTAAGTGGGGAGGTTCTGCAAGTGGGGGTGAATAATACCATTTTAGTTTTTTTGGGTTTAAGATAAGACACCTTTGTAGGAGCCCGTTTTCGACTGTGCTAAAGGTCTTTTGGGTTAGTGACTGAAGTTCTGATTGGGAAGTAACCGAGCATATGAGTGTGAAGTCATCTGCATATTGGATACAGTCAGCTTGTGGAATTACAGAATAAAGGTCATTTGTAAAGATGGAGAATAGTAAAGTACCCAGTATGGATCCTTGAGGGACCCCTAGGGCAAATGGGAGGTGGGAAGATAAATTATTATCCCATAGTACAGCCTGTCATGTATTATCTAGATATGATTGGAACCACTGTATAGTTAGGGCATCCAATGACAGGTTTTTGAGTGCGTCAAAGAGGAGGTGGTGGTTAACTATGTCAAATGCGTTAGACATATATATATATATGTGTGTGTGTGTGTGTGTGTGTGTGTGTGTGTGTGTGTGTGTGTGTGTGTGTATATATATATATATATATATATATATGTGTGTGTGTGTGTGTATATATGTGTGTGTGTGTGTATATATACATATGTGTGTGTATGTATGTCTGTATGTATATATGTGTGATATATATATATATATATATATATATATATATATATATATATATATATTTGTGTATGTATATATGTGTGTGTGTGTGTGTATATGTATATATATTTTATTTATTTATTTTATTTATTTGCAGTTGGTTTACCAGGATAGTCCATTGGGCCTAAAAGAACCCGTTTTCAATGGAGTCCTGGGGAGAAAAGCTCCAAAAAACAGACACACAAAATAGGTACAAACAATTTAAAAAGCCCTTAAAGCAAACCAGAGGGCAGGAATAAACAATAGATAGCTTAGATACTTATACAAATGTAAAATAGGATACAGTCATTGATTTTGCATTTGAGGTAACATTCATATAATACAGTGTAATAGAAATAGGTAAAATAGATGTGAGTTGTGTATGACTTTAGAGAGGTAGAGTTGTTTTGTTATAAATGAATGTAGTTATGAAGGGAATGATAAGATAAATAGGCTTTGTTGAATAGCTTAAAATGGATGAAGGATTAAGAGTTCCATATTTTTATGATGGATGAGAACAGGAACATTCCCATTGCAACTTTAGATGTGTGTGTGGAGATTGTTTGAATGAATAAAGATTAGAGGTGGTACGAATGGATGGTGGGAATGAGTTCCAAAGGCCGGCTAGGTTAGAGGATAGAAGGTATTTGCCTGGGGGACGTGTTGGTTTATGTACTTCTAGTAGGTTTTGGTTGTTAGACCTTAAGACTCTGTCTGGTAGATGTAACTTAAAA
>NC_056749.1:766899143-766947365 GCF_019279795.1 Protopterus annectens
GCAAGTATCATGGCTCTCCCATAATTAACTTTTGTTTCACATAATTTTTATAAATACAGGAGTAACAAAACTATTAAACAATGAGAATAAACCTAACTATATACAGTGTCCATAACAGATGCACTTTTGTCAATACATTCACATTTTATCTAACATTTTTTTAAGTTTTAACCAATCCAGTTCTTGGTGTCATTCTTGAAGTTATAATCAACATTTCTCTATTACATACAATTTTGGCCAATGATATAAATTCCAGAAATTATTTAATTATTTTACTTTTCCAATTTGAGGTAATGTTTTTTCTTGCTAATGCAAGGAGGGAGCAGAGGAGGTGCACTTGTGTACCTGGAATATACGCTGATATTGGAGCATTAAATAATAACAATGAGTCAGTCACTTCACATTTATCTGACCACGACGCTTTTATAAAAGATTTAAATTCCAGACAAAAAGTGATTACAGTTTGGCATTCTATAAACATATGCGCCCAGTCTGCGCATACTGTTTCTTCACATTTCCAGCATTTAGATATTTCATTTCCTCACTGCAGTTCCACTTTATGAGGAGTAAAGAAACTTTTGTGAATGAATTTTCATGTGTAGGGTTTCTAACCGATTTAAGTAGTATTGTTTTCTCCTTTTTCTGAAAATCTGAATTTATTAACTTTTTCTGCATAATTCCATACAGATTCATCTGGGGTTTGTATGTCTGTTGGTAGTGTCCACTATAATCTTGACACTGAAAACCCATCATTATTGCATAATGTATTTATTTAGCAAAAAAAGTGCAATCCACATCTAGACCCAACATTCTATTTGACTTATTTTTAATTAATTTACTATATAATTTTCTGAATGTCTGTATGTTTAACCAATTATTTTGATTTATGTATGTTATGTCTTGCTATGAGGAAAGTGGCCTCCTGTATATAATTGTAGTCAAGAAATTGATACCAGAATACTAATCCATTTCCTTTAATTTCTCCTATTTTTTCATGCTGTAAGAGCCCAAAATTTTGTTTGTAAATGCTATAGGAAACATTAAAAATAAAAGGTCTCTCATCTTGTAATCTTTGTTCATTATTTGTTTAAAGTTCTTTGCTATATATTCAACAAAGGGAGAGAAATTTTCTTTACTTGTATTATAAAACATTTTTTATGGCCAGATAAACTTTTTCTGCTTTAGAAAACATATCATCGTTTGTTGTTTCATCACTAATATCTACTAATATTGTTTTATGTAAGTTTTTCCAATTAGATCTGTACTTATAACTTAGCCATTGACTTACGACATTAAGAATGATTGATTCTGGGTATAGTTCTAATTGTGGAAGAGCTATTCTGCCCTCTTTCCAATTTCTGTAATGCCATGCATGACTAATAGAATTTAACTAATAAAGAGTTAAGTTGCTTCATTAATTTTTTGGAAGGAGAAGCTGTTATAGTTTGGAAGATATGCAAAATTTTAGGAAATATAATGATTGTAACTAAGGTTAACCTTTTCTCCATGGTAACAAACATTTTATTCCATTTGTTTAAGTGTTCGTTGACAGTGTTTATTAACATTGTGTAATTTATTTGTATAGTATCTTTCCAATTTGTTTTTTATATATCCCTAAATATTTAAAGATAGTATTCGCCCAGTTAAAATTACTATATTTTTTCCAGGATAGGGTTAGTTTTTTGTTCAGCAAAATAGTTTGTTTTGTTATGATTAAAAGTTAGACCTGAAATCTATTCAAAATTATGTAGAAATTTTATAATGTGTTCAATTATGTAGAAATTTTATAATGTGTTCAATTGAGTCTATGTCCCCAATTGTCAATAAAATATCATCAGCAAAAAGCTGAAGTTTGGAATTATAGTTTGTATTAATATAAAAGCTACTTATCTTGTCATTAGTTCTTATATAATTATCTAAGGGTTCCACTGATATAGCAAATAATAAGGGTAATAGAGGGCACCCTTGGTCCCTTTCAATATTTTAAGTGGTCCTGATAAAAAAGATCCAATTTTAATATATGATATAGAAGTGATATATAATTTGGTTAACAGTTTTATAAAATCTGAGGAAAAATTGTACATTTCTAATATTTTAAATACATCTGACCAACTTATAGAATCAAAAGCTTTATCCAAATCCAAGCTAATGATTAATTCCTTGTTTTTGTTTTCATTGTCAATTAAGGTTAGAAGTCTAATGAAATTATCTTGGACCTTTCTGCATGAGATAAACTCTGTTTGATCACCTGTTATTTTTATCTGGTATTATTTTTGGCAAAAATGAATCTATCTGCCAGAAATTATGTAAAATCTTGTAATCCACATTCAAAAGAGAAATAAGGTGATAAGAAGTCACTAGATTAGGGTCTTTGTCATGCTTTAAGATGGGTAAAATCATGGCAAACTTCCATAAAGGGAAAATGCTGTCATTTTTTCTGAATTCTTTAAAAGCATCAATTAAAATCCTTAGACTCTCGTCTGGAAGTATCTTATATATTTCTCCTATTAGTCCATCAAGACCTGGAGCCTTATTGTTTTTAATGTTTTATATCCTTTCCTTAAGTTCCTTTAATGATATTGGTTTAAGTAATCTAGTGTTTTGTTCCTTTATTTTTTTATTTATGTTGTCTTGCAATAATTCGTCCTTTAGAGTGTTGTCAGTATTATTTGAACTGGTGCCATTCGCTGTTTCATGATGTGTTCTAAAAGCCTATAATATTTCTTTTAGATCAGTAATATGTTTAGGTTTCTTCTTGGAATTATCTATAATTTCTCTCATATGACTGTCGTTTGTCAAGCTTTTAGGTTTATCTGCAAGTCTATGCATATTTTTAGGACTGGTTGAATAAGCTTGCAGTTCTGTTCTGTCTAGATTTATTGCTACTTTGTGATTCAAAATCTTTGTGTATGTCAGGTTCATTTGTTTTATTTCAGAAATTCTAGCAACATCTTTCGTGTCCAAGTTCTTTTTTAATATAAATTGTCCCATTCCTTCCTTTTGTTTAGACACCAACATTTAGTTTTACCATATAAATATGATTTTAATGTATCCTGAAGTATATTTCTATAAGTCTCATTATCATCATTAATATCAAGAAAAGATTTTATTTCTTTTAACAGCCATTTTCTAAATGCCTTTAGTTTAGTAATATATGCAGGTAATCTCTGCCAGAAAATCAAGTCCCTAGGTGTTATGTGTACTTTAAAGAAGGTAGTGTTGTGGTCGGATAGTGGACATGAACTGATCATAAACTCCTGTATCTTGGATATTAAGTCATTGGTAACAAATATCTTATCTATAGTTGTTTGTGTACTAAACCTGTAAGAGTAATGTGTATGTTGAATAGATTCTAACTCTCTTATTAAATGGATATCCCTCATATTTGAAGCAGTAATAAAATTGTTTAGCTTTTTGGCTGTGGCTGACCATCTAAAATTATCATTTTTAGTAGTGTCATTCTTAGAAAGGATACACTTAAGTCTCCTGCACATATGATGTCTCCATTAGCTTTAATTAAGATTAATTCTGTTTCTGCTCTGATACCAGGTATCCAGTATACAATAACTAAAGTGATATACTTTCTATTTATCTCAAGGGTTACCATAATCAACATACTATTTTTGTCTGTTAATTTTAGGTACACGTAGGGATTTTTGGGTCTGTATCAGACGATTGAAGTTGTAAAACTTTGAATCGGATATGGTCGACACCATAAGTCTTGAAACTTCAAATCTTTTAAGGGAGATCCCTGTACAGCACAGAAAGGGAATATTTACCTTTTCAGCAGTGTAGTGCAATCTTGGAGTTGGTATATTTAAGTAGTGGGGGGAGTGGGGGGTGCAGGAGTACTTGCCCCCCTTCTTAGAGCATTTAAATGGTTTGTTTTTGTAGGTTATTGTATTTTATTACATTTTCTATGTTTCAAGGCTTCGATTATATGGTGTTGACCATATCAGATTCGAAGTTTTGAAACTTCGATAATGTAATATAGACCTGGGATTTTTTCCACAAGATTTTAGCGTCCCTTCTCTTGGTCTTGTAATGAGATTCAACAAGTATTGAGAATCAATTAAAAGACATTCTATTCACATTCTTTTCTATTAAATGAGTTTCTTGTATGAAAGCAATGTCCACTTTGTTTGTTTTGAGATATTTACATAAACTTCTCCTCTTTATATTATTATTATTAAGGCCATTGGTATTAAGTGAAACACATTTATATGCAGACATATTTGAAGACACATTTTTCTGTTGTGTATTCTATTATGGACAAAAATATAACTTTAAACATATCTAATATATATTTGTAACTATATACAACTCCAAACATGGAATATGATATTCCTGGTTCAATGATCAAGTCATTGAAACCACCTTCTACCATCCAACAATTGTTGGCCATTATCAGTCTAATGCTTCTGCCTCAGTTTAACAAATAGCCCAATATGTGTCAAAATATGACAACTCTCCTAATATGTATAGGACAACCAATCAACCCTTTAGGGTGTCATTAAATTACATATTAATTACCTCAGTCAGACAACTATGAACATAAAATTAAGTATCTAATAACAGTGACACAAGCCATTCTATGTTCAAATGGTAAAGCCTCTAAGTCTATTAAGTAGTAGAAAATGTGTTACTCATTACTGATAATGAAATAAGCAAAGAAATGAATGCTTACATTATATTAGAGATTCTATCTGACTTAATAGCACACTTGTATCAAACTCTCTGTATTGCAAAGTCTTAGTATCTATAACAAAATAATATAATGAACATAATGACCTCTTAACTTTAACTTAGCTAGTATTTAACACGTATTTCAAATAAGTACAGTGAGAATTATATATTTACCAAAACTTTTCTTATCAACTTTTGCTGAACACATTATAACATTGTAGAAGAATTGTGAGGAACAAAAGGGAGATGCCTCTAATAACTCTGAAGATTATCATGTCCTGCCATTCGCTTGTGTAAGGGATGTTTCATATTTCCCCTATTATATCTCCTTACTATTGTAGATCCCAAAAAAAAAAAAAAAAAAAATATATATATATATATATATATATATATATATATATATATATATATTGGTCTGACTAGATTACTGCATAAATCTTCAGGAACTTGCATATGTGTAGCTTCTGTGGTCTGAACTAATAGATTTGCACATATCCATTAAGTTAGCATGTTGTCGTTGTTGTTTGTCTTTTGGCTTTTCCCAGTTAGGGGTCGCCACAGCTAATGATTGGCAGTAGATTTTTATGGTGCTGAGTTGCCAGCTCGATGCCCAACCTTCAACGAAGGCACACCCATTCACGCATGTCTTTCGGAATGCCACTCGACCGTGGGGAGGATATGCAGACTCCACACAGAAGGCACTCCCCGCACTCCAGCCGAGAATCAAACGGGAATACCTCTTGCTGTGGGGCAACAATGCTACCGCTAGCATATAGTTGGATAACGCATGAATACTTCTAAAACTATAGGTGCCATTGTATCTTTTTCTTTTTCCTTTTCCTTTTTACCCATCATAGTGTAAACTTATCAAGAGTACAGCGATATTTCATTTTACTTCTATTAAACAGCTTCAGTTTACCCTGGCAGTTCTAGACATTATAGACATTATAAACAACTATCTATACCTATCAGGTTATTTTCATATTCAAAATATTTTACTGAGTTATCTTGTAAACAAAAAAATTTCCAGTACCTTTACATGCTCAATTTAGAATGCGTTTGCATTTCTGAAGCTTAGATAAGGTCGTACAGTCCATCGTGAAGCCCAGCTACTGAAATCAGGCATCCTTTCCGTCGCACAGTGCCACACAATGATGACAAAAATAAGTAAGTGAAGCTTTGGAACATTCTGGTGGTAAAGTGTCTCAAGGATAGTATTAGCAAGATTTTTGCATCTGAATAAGAAAAAAGGGAAGTGAACATGCACAACCACCATGCTGATGGTAAAAAGGAAGCTATTATATTGGCACCTGCCACAACTAATCTAACAGTGCTCACTATATTGTAAATACACTATATAAAGGCACTATGGTTTTAAACATATTGAATCAGTTGTAAGCATAAAACATCAAATTCTCTGCATTTCTACCCTTAATTTCAGTATAGTATAATAAAAACAAATCTGTCTGCATTTTAATAACTGCATTTTTACTGTCCCCCCTTTTTATGTAACCCACAGTGCACAACAATATTAAATAGAAAGTATAAGTTATTACTTTCACCTCCCAACAGTAGTTTTACTAAGTGGATATTGTGCCACCAGGGTATTATATACTTTATTTCTTTATAGGTTTTAATCTACATAAAGGCACCATGGATATATACAGAAAGTTGTCAGCATAAGAGCAGCACTGGCTTCTAATCAAGTAATAAGCAACTAGATGCAGTTTAAACAGCCTATTCATATAGATTTCTATTTTATAATTACCAGTGAGATAAAATGTGTGTGTGTGTGTGTGTGTGTGTGTGTGTGTGTGTGTGTGTACATATATATATATATATATATATATATATGAAGAAGAATTTTACCTTTACCTTATGGTTTGTTTGTTTTTATAACATTTAGATAAATTTTGTCAGATGGATAATATTACATGTGAAAATTAGATTTATTTCCCTTTTAGTTTTTTATTAGTTTTGTCATCTGTAAATAGTTTGTCATTGATATCTTGTCTTTTCAGACTTGGTAGTGAAATATCCATATCTGTTATTTTGTCCAACAGTTTTTTTTTTTTAACACAATCTGTTGCTTCGAGTTTTTTAAATATTTTTTGACCATCCGAGAGGGTAATCTTAATTCTTGCAGGGAATAAGATCTGCACTTTTATATCAGCCTTTTTCAAACCTTTGAGGAGAGGGACACATTCTTTTCTTTTTGTTATTTTAGTGGAAGTATAGTCATTATCAAACCTTATATTTTTCCCATTGAGTTGTATTGGATTTCCCGACCAAGCTGTTCTCAGTACTAGGTCTTTGTTCTGTGTTGATAAAAACTTTACTATAGTAGATCTCACTGCAGCTGGATTCTTGGAGAGAGATGTGTTGGATAGAGACCTGTAAGCCCTCTCACTCCCAAATGCAAAGGACTCAGGAAGGTTCAATATTTTGGGCAGCCATTCATTTAAAAACAGGACCATATTCCTTCCTTCCATTTTTTCAGGTACCCCATATATTCTAATATTATTCCTTCTTGATCTGGACTCCAGATCATCTACTTTCTCTAGTAATTCATTGTTTTGTTTTTGAAGGAATTCTGTCATTTTCCATCTGTCTCCCATCAATACCATTTACAGACAACTATTTGTTCAGAATGTTTAGTAATTTATTTCAGGTCTTCTACTTGTTTCTTACTTTCATTTTTCATGCTTTCCATGATTTTTTCTAAGTTATCCATTTTCACAAAGAGGTCCTGTATCCTGGAAATTATTGTATGAAGTTCTTTTTTCATGGAACTATCTTGAGCAGAGGCTGTTGTATGACTCATGCTTTTATCCATTTGTACTAAGCTGTAAAACTTCTGACAGATTTATTGATAAAAGTCTCTGAAAACTTGGGTTTCCTCTTTGTAGGTAATCCACAATATCAAGAAATATAATTTGTTAGAAAAGCTTCAAAGTTTTTTAAGTTAGAACATAAAAATCCTGTCAGAAACCATCTTTACAGGCAGAGCATCCATAAGAGAGTTGCTATCACCTAGGCATTTTAACCACATACCCTCACAATTAACTTTTCTTATGATGGAACTGTGGGTGGTAAACCCAAACCGAATAATGGTTTATAAGTGGTCCTCTCATTGGTTTAATACATAATCCTTTATTTCTTTTACCAATCTAGCAGGATAACCCCTCTCTAAAATCATATTAGTTATAAATTCCAACTTAGTTGTGTTTGGCCAAGTGTGGGCAATGCTCCGCTTTCTATGTAGGCAAAACAGAGAGAGAGCACTGAAAAATAAGATTTATGACCACATATATCTTATTAAACAAAAAACATGAACAATGCTCTGTTTAAACATCTTTTGAATAGTGAGACGTGTGGAGTTTAAATTTGCCCTGCTTGACCGGGTTAAAAATAAAAACAAAGGTGGTGATATCAAAACACAACTTTAAGTGAAAGAGATAATATAGCAGATTAAATTAGCTGCTAATTTTTTTTTCCAGGTGTCAATGACATGATTAACTTACAGCCACTGTTAAAATTGAAATCTGATAGTCATGATTTTGTGTTGTACTTATGATGTGCATAATACTGTTCATGGCTGCTTATACTGACCTTTTAATATTTGTTTCTAGTATGTATTGTGTTGATTGGTTTAATTAATAATGTTTAATTGAAGGGGCTGATTGTTAAGTTGGCTGTATATAAGTGAATCATGTGACTGTCTTAATGAATTCTGAATAAGTTCAGAGTGTCAGATGAAAGTGCTTAATGCAGTGTTCATTACTATATAAATTGGCTTTTAACTTGGGTCTGTATAGTCCAGTCTCATCTTTCGGTCCAGTTGTGTGCACAGTTTATGGTTTTGAGAAGAAATGGGACATCAAATCGGATTGAGTCTTTTATAACTTGAAAGTGAGATATTAGTTACCTCAGAGCAGCCTGTAGTCTACTGAGTAAAAGGAAAGGCTTATTAACTAATTTCCTCCAATGGGGCTCTGTAACTTCCAGTGGGTGGAGCTTAAACATTTTGATAAAAACAAATTATGTCCTTGCATTTCAACAAATATTCCTGTCTTTGGCTCCATAGGCGTTATTAAATCAGTGCAAATGACAAATTCTTCAGTACAAACTATTATTATAGCGGTAGCATTTTTTATGTTCTAGGTCTTAAACTGGATTTTATATGTCACAGTGAAAATTTAATTTTGTAATATTTTGTAAACAATTTAGAATATCTCAGCATCTAAGTTACACACATACTGTCAGCAGGACTTTGTGTTTTTAGCTGAGAGCTTTCATACGAGTCTAAGTAGTTGTCTCTATTAATTTTTCAAAAACTTTTGCGTTTCTAATACCATGATGGGAATCGACCCCAATCCTAAGTCAAAGTATAATTAAAGTTCATGAAATTAGTATTGTTTCACTTTTTGATGTCAGCCAAAAGTGCTCTTCGAAGCACCCGCAACGTGTCCAGTAATGACTCCTCCTGCAATTTGTATGGAGTTGCATGTATTGGTAACATCTCTAAATATGATTGTAGACTGCTCTTTATAAGAGCCATTGCTCAGGCTACTATTGGAACTATCTGGGTATCTTTTTTTCCACATTACTCTCATTTCTGTTTGCAAATCCTGATATTTTATAACTTTGTGTCTCTGTGCAGGCAGGACACTGTAGTTACTGGGTGTGGCGATTTCAATGATCAATGCTATTTTTGTCTTCTTTTCTTGGACCACTATATCCAGTTTTCTAGCATCTATCTTTTGAACTGTTGGTAATGGATGATCCCAGGTGATGTAGACTTCATAATTTTCTCTGATGCTTTGAAGTTCATGCTTCCAGTGTTTTTCAGCCTCTTCAGTACCATGATATTTGCACAGTCCCCAGTGCAACAGTCGTGCCACATTATCATGCCTTTCAGTATAAAGTCCTTCTGCCATTAGTATGTCACAACCAGCAATGAGGTGTGTGACTGTTTCCAGTTTGGATTTACAAAACCTACATTTGTCTGTTTCTCCCACATGGGTCTGACAATGAAGATAACTTATTTGTTGTCAGATTTATTGAGGGATGAAAAATGCTGGGTGGGGTACAGTTGGAAGTTAGATTAGTAAAGGCAAGGATATTAGAGCTTGTGATGGGACATTTTACAATTTGCTAGGGGGTGTTGGTGGATTTCTGTAGCTGGCAATGAAAAAGTAGTTAGATTCACTTATTTGATCTCCAGGTCAGGGATGAGCATAAGTTTGATTGAGGTCATAGTATTTCTGAAAAATACAGATATTGTCTTGCACCCAAGGGCCTGGAGTTAGGATGGATGCTATACCCTGGTACAGGAGACATGCTGTTGTAGCACTGTTACCATGTCTTAGTAACTGCACAGGTATGACTGTGTTTTAGTTCCAGGAGGACCTCTGGTTTTGTTATCTTTCTGTTTAAGAAAGAATTGAGTACTACCAACGTGATGCTGTCTGAATTTAAGTTTCTTGTAGTGGACTGGTACTGTATGTTGGTTTTACCTAAAAATGTACTATAAGGAAGAAAATATTCTAACTAGTATGTAGAAACCCTTATATGAGAGTTTTAGTTCATCCTTAATGAAACAGGAAGTGTTATCCGCCATCTCATCTCTAGTTGACACATAATGGATCCCCTTAGAATCATCACCATCACCATCATCATCAGCCACCCTCTTTTTTTCCCATTTTTTCTACATGGGGTCGGGTATCGTGTTAAGTGTCACCAACTCTCTCAATTCAGTGCCACACTCCTGCATTCTTCAACACACATGACTGTTGTAGATCTTCTTTCACACAGTCCATCCACCTGTTTGCTGGACGCACTCGCTTCCTCTTACCCTCTTCCTGTCTGTCCCAAATTTTCCTCACCAGTTTGTGTTCTGCTTTTCAGTGCATGTGTCTATACCAGCATAATCTGTTCTCTTTGATCTTTTCTGCAATTGGAGCTACCTTAGCTTCTGCTCTTATGTCCTCATTTCTTAGTCTGTCCCATAGTGTGCATCGTAGCACCCTTGTCAGGCACTTCATTTCCATCTCCTCTAACTACTTCAACTGCTCTGCCTTTACTGCCCCGATTTCTGTATCATGCAGTAGTACTGGCCACACCACTGTCTTGTACACCTTACTTTTCAGCTTCTTTGGCATTCTTCTGTCATAGACTACACCAAACATTTTATGCCAGTTGGCTGCAGCCCCAGTGATTCTAGCTTTGACCTTTTCATTCAGACTTCCCTTCTCCTCAATTACCCCTTCTTGAAGCTGTTTACCTGTTCCACTATCTTCCCTTCCATCTCTATTCTAAGCTTCTTCTGAATTCCCCAATTTGCTGCCATTACCACCATCTTATCTGTGCTTAGTTTCATCCCATGTGTCTTCAGTTTTGCATTCCTTTCTCCTATCCTTTGCTGAAGTTCTAGCTCAGAGTCTGCCTGTAATGCCACATCATCTGCATACAGCAATTTTATTGATCTGCCTCCTCTGACCTGTTTGCTAATATAGTCCAAAACCAGTATGAACAGCAGTGGACTCTGAATTGAACCCTGGTGTATACCCACTCCCACTGAGAAACCCCTCTGTGAGGCTGAGCACTGTTCATACTTGAGTCATTGGGTCCTTGTACTAGCCTGCACTAATTCTAACAATGTTTCTGGGACTTAAAACCACAGCAGTACTGCCCAGATCAGGTTTCTTGGACCTTATCATATGCTTTCTCCAAGTCTAGGAATGCCTAGTTGAAGTCTCTACTCATCTCTAGCTTCTTCTCAAGTATCTGTCTCACTGCAATCATCGGGTCAATTGTGCTGCACCCTGATCTGAATCAGAACTGCTCTTCTCCCATTTTACATTCTACTACTTTGCATATCCATTTATCAATCACCCTCTCCAGAACTTTCATGCAATGTGATAGGAGTTTGATGCCTCTGTACTGTCCACAGTTATGGATGTCCCCATTGTTCTTGTACAGTGGCACAAGTATGCTTAATCTCCAGTCATCTGGGATACTCCTTTCTCTCCACACTGGATCCCCAGAGTGAAACCAACTAATTAACCAGTTGTAAGGTCAATTATCTTACCTTGGTATGTAGTCAATATTTTCATGAAAACAAGATAGTACTTAAGACCCATGTCTTTCCTCCTGCTGAGTCATCCAAAGTAAGTTTCATCATTTCTCTTTTCATATCTCTCTGGGTAGACAGCCTCCGGTGATGGGAGTTATGTTTGTCTGGTTAAAGGACCTCAGTGTTCTCCTTATATCTCACCTCCTGGCACCTGACAGTCACCCCACTGTTGTCCACTTTACTGAAAGTGGAGACTGTATGCCTAACTGCAGAATTAACTATGACTTAAACATTTCTCTGTGAGGGATCAGACTTAGTATTCATATTGGACTTTAGCCCTGTTTTTCTTGTGTCTTTTGGGTGATCTATGTGGAGTCGCAGTATGTGCAAGTAGAAAAGACATAGGTTTTGGCATGTGTATAGGAGGTTGATATCTTTTAGAGTGCATTCTAGGAGGCTTTGGCAGTTCTTTTGGAGCCTGAGCATAAGATTTGTACTTAGTGTTGGGAGGGTCATGTCGGTTAAGACAAGATCGAGGATATTAGAGCTTCTGCCAGGGAGGCCAATTCCTGAATTTAATATTATAGATAAGTGACGTGGCAGTATGATGTTTGCTGATAGTTGGCTGATGCAAAATGTCTGCCTCCATTTTTCTTAAATATTTACATCACTTGCAGAGTGCACTATCAATTGGTAGAAGCAGTCTACAGGAGTTAAGCAAAAGGCTGTTGCTGCACTCTTTAGAACACCTAAAACAATCAAAATCTTGCTTCCCCTGAAAATAACAACTGCGGGTTCATTACCTTCTCTCCAAAAGGGGAGTATCAATATGTGACTTTAGCAAAAGCTGAAGGGCTACCTGTACTTTGCTACCTGTACCTTAATTAAACTACACTTTCAGAAGAAAGCTTTTCCTTTTTTGCTCAAATCATTGTTATGGTCATCCCCTCACATACATACTCCATTAGTGTACCAAACCCACATACTATATTCTCACTGCCAAAGTCAGGAAAGGTATTCCCCAAAAAATCCAAAGTAAGTACTATGATGATGTGAGGTAGTGCCAGCTACTCCAGAGAGAGTAGGACAGTGCATGTTTAAAATATTCCAGGATAGCTAGCTGGAATTTCGTAAAGAATTATGTAATTTGAATATCAAACAGATTTGTACAGCTGCTTGTGTTAAACATTTATCAACAGTGTGTCCTGCTGGACAGAAAATAAATATACATTTATATCTGACTGTACTGTTGTAAATGAGGAAATTTATATAGTTTAACAGAGGATACTAGAAGCGAAAAGTTAATCTCAGCCCAGCTAACCTTAAGAAAAATAGCCTGAAATTAAATGACTTGATTTAGGCCTAAAGATTTCACCTCATAGGCCTGGATGCAGCCAAAGATGTAATGACTGGGCTGGTTTCCTGCTTTTATTGTTCTTAGTAGTGAACTAATTGCTACCCTGGGGAGACAGAAAATGGCTGTTTAGCCACTGCAGGGAGGATGGAAGGGTTGGAATGATTTTACAGTCTCCAGATGCTGGAATAAACATTAGCAAAGTTATGTGTGTGAATTGTGACACATCTGTGTCAGATCCTGGCTCAAGTTTCTAATGAGGGGATAGTGTAGGAACCACAGAATCAGGTGACCAGATGTGATGTCATTTTTTGTCCATAGCTGAAATTCTATTTAGAACTGTTCTTCTCCCATTTTACATTCTACTATTTTGCATATCCATTTATCAATCATCCTCTCCAATACTTTCATGCAATGTGACAGGGCCCTCAGCACTCCTTTTTGGAACTGACAAGACCACTCACCCACCTCATCATTATTTATTTATATACATTCATTGACCGGGAGTGTCCAACTGGATGTAGGTCCATTTTTAGTGGAGGCCCGGGGAGAAAAGCTCCATAGTTAAAATAAACAGACAGTAGTTACATTGGATTACAGAGCGATTTAACAATTTGATTAACATAGCAATTAATTACAAACATATTTACAGATGAAGAACATAGTACATCAGTAGACAACTAGAATCTTTATCTGTGAAGTACATAACAGACATTAACAGATGTTACAATAAAAAGTTCCGGCTGTATAATAAGTACTAGGCTTATGAGCATCTGAGCTTGCTATAATCAAGGTGGTTAGTGGGGTGGAAAGAAAGGTAGTGCTTTGGATGGGGTGGGTGATATTAGATTGGGAGTTGCAAGGGCATAGCCAGCATGTTTTTAGGTGTGCTTTTTAGTAAGTTTTGAAATGGGTGCATGATGGTACGGAGGTAATTGTGGGTGGGAGGGAGTTCCATAATTTGGCTATGGCGCAAGAGAATAGTGCTTCACCTGCAGAGTTATTGGCTTTAGTGATCTGCAAGTGATTTTTGTTGCTAGATCTTAGTGGTCTGGTGGTGGATAAGGTTGGAGTAGATTCTGTATTAGTATTTATCCTAATTAGTTAATTGTTGTTTCATCACATGATTGATTTTACTGTATATAAAATGGCTTTTTTGTATACTGCACTGAAGCTCTGAGGAAGTTCAAATTAAAGAATGAAAGCTCTTAGCTTTATATTTGTGCAGTTTTCATTTTATTAGTTTGTTGGCTTGCATTCATTTTAGGCGTCAGTGTGTTGCAACTCATGTTGCTGGTTTCTGTTTAAAGTTCTTTTAATTTTTTCTAGTTTTAGCTTTATCTACTGTTTTTTGCTTTAAAGACAGCCAATTACTTTATACTCTACACTGTTACCCATTTCTAAAAATGCAAACAATGGGTAAAGCAGATTGTTTTATTACTGTGAACAGTTACCTACCAATCTGTACTGCTGTGAAAAGAGTGAACACTGCTGTTTAATGTAAAAAAAGGGAATGCCTATTAAGTATGCATATCTGAAGCTGATTATGTTAAAAATAATTAATGGAATTGCTACTTATACTTTTGTATTGTAACATATTTTATTTCTGGTTTAGTTGGTTACACAGCAATGACCCTTAGAGTTTAAACTGCATCTGTTGCAGTTTATACAAGATATTGTTTAATTTCCTGCAAAAGCATTATACAGTATGTGTGCACTTATTTTTGTGTGTGCATGTGTGCGTTTCCTTCAAGCAATGGGCTAAGAACGGATATCATCTGATGCAAGTGGACAAGTGGTCACAGTGCTGCTTATTGCATAAACAGGTAAATATATGTGTGAAGTTATTAACTGCAGTTGAGTAGCTACAAATTTTCCATCAAGGGTATAACACTGTGCCATTTAAATTTAGTAATATATTAAGTTGTAGTGCCTTAGGCATTTAATAGTTTGCCTTGTTATTAGAAATTCTCAATTATGGATGGCTCAGATCTAGCTTAAACAAATATTGCTACCTTCCTGTCAAAGCTTATATATGCTTGGAGTTTCGAATATATATAACCATTCCTGCTAATTTGTTTGCAGAGGCTCAAAGGATAGCCATTTTTCACACTCAGATTTATAGCAGCAAACTAGAAAAATGGTAAAGTGACACTGTTCATTGAGCATAAGGTGTGTACTTTCCCTGAGTTGCAGCGATATAAATTATTTCAAACCTGTCATTATGTATTGGTTCTAGTGTTGGAAAGAGGTCAGAAAAGCAGAGAATTAGCAGGGGTCTCAAAGTAATGGATGATAATGCTGAGTGGTTTGAACCTCAGTTGTTAAAATCCCATTAAAAGGAGCATTGGGGTGAAAAATTTAACATTAGAAAAGACTTTCATTCTCTTCTCAGCTTACAAACAGGCACTCTGTAAGTGACTGGCAATTTCGTGAATGCTGAGTCTTGGGAGCATTCATCTCGCACTACTGTAGGTGCCTAGGGAACTGTGATATTAAATAAGTGAGCAGTTTGATTAGAAAGTTATTATGCACTTAAAAGGACAGTGTTGTCATTTTAACATAGCACTCATAATGAATGTTAGGTTATAAGCTTGCTTCTTGGCACTGATCAAGGAAATAAATCCTGTAAAGTTGATGTTGGGTTAATGATGTTAAGTATTACTTTAGTGTTTCGATTAAATTTGACTTTGCTACATTAAATAATCCACTCCAAGATATTTGCAGCTAGTTTGCTGCCAGAAGTCTTTCATCCTCTGTCCTTTTCTAAATTTGTTCTTGGCAGCATTAGGCATGTTAAGACAGCCAGCGAGACTATATCAGAGTCCATTCTTAATGCGTGTTGTTGAAAGTATTGAGATTCTGTTTGGCAGAGACAGAATACAGGCAAACGTTAATTCTCATATGGATTTATCAAATGTTTAGAGTGCCTTTTACACTTATGATGCCGGAGACTTGTATTAATGCCAACTTTGCAGATGGTCGTTTTTCCAGTTATTTTAAGTTTAATTTTGTGTAATATTTCCTTCACGGTGGAATCAAAAAACAATCATCTCATTTTTTTTTTTTTAATTCCTTACACACACATATTATAACAAGAAGAAGAAATGAGGGATTGAAACTGTACTCTTTTTTTTTAATAGAAAAATCATGGCAGAATAGACATGTCTGTAGTGCGCATTTCAGGAATGTGTGTCACATAGCCACATTGTCACTAGTGTATACCATTAGGACACTAAAGCCTTACCATTCACAGCAGGAGCAGAGCATCCTTAAGGGCTGCCATCATGACATCCAACCCTGATTTTCTCATCCATACTTTCCGGTTCTTTTTCTCTCTTTGCTGTTTATTTTGAAAAATGCTTAAACACCCATTCAAATGTTCTACCCAGTTGGGAAGGCTCCTTAAACTAAGACATAAACAGTGAATATTCATCATACCAGTAAATCTTTGAGATAACCATCTGTAGTGTAGCTTCCTTCCACCCTCCCATCTGGAGTCCTGCAGATGGCATAGCAGAGAATTAAGCCTTTCTGTATGTACATGTCAAGCTCATAATTACATAGCTTTTATAGGGGTCTATATTAGAACACTGAACATTTGAAATGTCAGGTGTTCTAATATTGACCCATGTTCAGCGAACGCTGAAAATATCGAAGAAATAGGAAATGTTGTTTCGGTATTTTCAGCACTCTGGTGGAAAGTTATGGGTCGGGTTCAGGTAATTGTGCGGATGTGTGGGTTAGGGCGGGTTAGGTGAGTTAGGGCTACGGCACGGGTGAGGTGACTGTGTGATAGTGATGGACCTTAGGCTTTGGGTTAAGGTAAGTGGACAGTTAGTGGTGTATGTATAGTTTAGTGTTGGGTTAGGTGTAAAAGTTTAGGTGTGTGTGTGTGGATTGCTGTTTGTTTGGTGCGCTTGTGTTGTGTGTATGTGTTTTGGAACAGCAAATTTTTTCCCTAGGAAAAAATTTTCTGTTCCGAATTTCGATTGCTAGGGTTCGATATTAGAACACTCGACATTTTGAATGTTCGGTGTTCTAATATAGACCCTTTTATAGAAATATGTATTTTCTCAAAAGTATAACCCCTGTCTTAGAAGGGTTAAAAAGTGGAAAGGCTGTGGTCGCAGGAAACAGAAAATGTAAGGGGTAAGGCCAGTACAAGATGTACCTGGTTCATTTCTCAACTGGGGCATCTTCTGTGCAGAGACTTCATGTCCTGCCTGTGTTCATGTAGGTTTCCTTTGGGTGCTCCAGGGTGTGTTCATGTGTGTTTCCTTTGGGTGCTCTAGGGTGTGTTCATGTGGGTTTCCTTTGGGTGCTGCAGGTTGCTCCCGCATTCCAAAGACATGCAGTAGGTAGGCTGGACACTCTAAACTGGCCATAGGTGTGAGTGTGTGTGTGTGGATTAACTATGATGCAGGGCTAGTCACCTGGCATTGTAAACCTTGGTTCTAGACGATTGCCATTGTTGAAGTGACACTCCAATTCCATGTGCAAAAAATGGGAAAAAGGGGTTGTGGATGGATGGATGATGGATGGATGATTGGGGGATGGATGGATGGATATAATTATCAATCATGGGATGGGTAAGGACAGTCTATAACAAAATGGGATATGATAGTTCAAGCACAAAAATGGGAAATGGCTAGGCTTAAAATGGCCTGCAAGGCAGCTATCATAGTACTTACCTATGAACCTGTAAACCTATAAAATGTAAGTCTATACAATAAATTAGTAGGCAAACTTAACACAATTTATTTATTATTTATCTAACATTTGTTTATTTGGATAGTCCTACTGAGTCACAGAACCCATTTTCAGTGCAGACCCAGGAAAAATAAATTTTATATTCAATAAAATGTGAAAAAAGACTGCACATATGCTCCATTGAAGTTAGAATGTTTACATATTCTGATATTTTTGAGATTTGCTTTTCTTCAGTGTTTTTGGTATTTTGCTTTTTTTTAGCTTGTCATCACTTAGCATTTGGAATGCTGACATTTCGAACAGGGGGCCTATGTTGTCAGATGCCTCTTTTTAAGTGCTCTGTGCATGGTGCATTGACTGGCTGCATTATAAAATGCACTGCTAGTTTAAAGATGTAGCTGTAAAATGGTGGAAGTGCTCTGTGCACAGTGCATTGACTGGCTGCATTATAAAGTGCACTGCTAGTTTAAAGATGTAGTTGCAAAATGGAAGAAGAAGGATTGTGGCAGCTATATATGTGGGTTTCTGTTGTTAAAGTCAAAACTTTTGGATACATTGATAGTTTCCACATTAGAGATTAGTAGTGTCTGTCAGTATTTGTGGCTAGAGTTTGAGTAAGGGACAGAAAAAAGGTGCAGATTTAGTATTATGCAAGTGTTGTACAATAGGGTTGGGTAGTAATGTGTGCTAACCTTAACTTTAGCCCTGCTCTTAAACCTAGCCCTGTACCATACCTTGGAAATACCCTATCTGTAACACTACCACTGTTCCTGCAAACATAATTTAGCAATAGTTTTTTGTTAAAATACTGGAAAAAAAAGAATGTTTTCCTTTTGTGATTGTTTTGGCTTCATTATTTTTCATTTTTGCTAAGTGTTTTAATTTGCTGACACGAGTCAACATTGATTTGATGTTTTACATTTTGATGACTTTCTATAAACAAATCTTATTTCAATAATCAGATTTTTTTGTATGTGCTATTTGCATTTTTTATTTTTTTATTATAACCTGCTTAGTTTAAAACAATGAAATGTATTTGAACTTGATCAATACAATGGCTGATTTAGAATATTTTCTCAGTTTAGTGGATGCTGATATGCATACTATTACAGCAATCAATGCTAAAAATACAAAATATTGACATATACAGATGGTAGGAAGAGACATAATTAGGTGGAGATGCACGTTACAGTGGCCTCTGAAACTACAGCAAGTGACGAAGGTGAGCCAGAAGGGGTGGAGTCTAGACAGACCCAGACAAGTCACAGGAGTTGGAAGGAAGTCAACAGCAGAATTTAGCAGAGGAGTCCTCAATGCTACAGTTAATGACAGGTAACTGTGAAGATGAGGACACAGCAGTTCTCAACAGGAAATGATGCTAATATTTTTGTTGAGCAAGGGGGTCTGGGGACCTTTTATGTTGGTTGTAGATCTACTTACACTGGAGTGGGACTTGAATTTGGGGGATTGGTACAGGTTGTTGAATTTGCTGAACACTGAGGTAGTTTAGGACATGTCAGTAACGTGGCTGAGGTGGTGAGATGGAACATAGCATTGGGGGACGGGTTTCAGAAGGTAATCAGAATTTCCGTTATGTTGCCAGGTACCATGGTTTAACCATGAGGAGTCAGGTAGTGGAAGAACTTCAGTAGGGGCATTGCAACCAGACTCATAGACCTAGGTAGCTGGTAAACCAGTTATTACAGTGCACATATCACAAGTCATAAAGGAAAAAATTTGCAGGGGAGATTTTGTTGAAGTTTTTGATCTTTAAGATGTTGATGCTGAGCAACAGGTGGTTGTGGTTGATTCAGTTGGCGTTAAGGATCTCATGGCAGCATTGGCTGCTATAGGGAGGAGCAGTACAGGATGGTGTTGAGTGGACTGAGAAATGATACCTATGGAGAAGGACAGGAAGGAGGGACTGTGGGTCAGGGGATGGGGAGTCACAATGGCATCAGGGCAGGGTCCCCCTTTTATGCTAGCAACAGTTGGGGGACTGATGCATTTACTCACTAATTTTAGTGGATTAGAGCAGCTGCTTCAAGCATACCTTTATAGGGAAGCAGAGCTTTAGTTGGTGGGTTTGAGATAAAATTGAGGGTAGGTGGTACGAATAAGATCTGCACAGACTTTAAGTCAGTAATGGGGAGGGAAGAGGTAGTTCAGAAATTATTGGATAAGGAAGTTGGTGCAAGCAGGTTGTTAGGCCCCTTTGAGTTTCTGCCATTTAGTGTACCACGTTTCCCTTGAATTGGTGCCTAAGAAGTCACCAGGGCAATACAGGTTAATAGATTATTTTTCTTTCCCAAGAAATTTTACTTTAACATTCGGGATATAATGATGTTAGTTATATAACTGAAAGAAGATTGCTTACCTGTTTATTAAGGGAACAAGAAAAGAAAATGAGCAGGCAATGGAATATCCAACGGTTTTTTGTACATAAGCGCTTTCACTGAACAAAATTCTTCAGCTTCTTCAGATTAAGGGACATGGCTATGGTTACACGGATGCTGTTAGGAACTCATTTTGTCTGGTCTGCCATAATTCCAAGGTTGGTTTGGAGAGGTATGCATAAATTTAAATATATGGACCTGACGAGGAGGTTTGTTAACCATAGAGTGGCTAGGGTGAGTGGTATTTAGGCTTTTTTGTAAGAGAACATTGGGACTTTGCAGACAGGGTCTGGTTTACTTTCATAGGAATGATGTACATCTTAGCAACATTGGGTTAGACGTGCAAATGTTATCATTTTTGCACAATTTGTTCAGGAGATAGGCTCTAGGTATCTGGGGGGCACACTGTAAAGCAGCCTGGTGAGCAATGAAGGGCTGTAGGAGTGTTTAATGTGGTAGGCCCTTCTTCCCCCCTCCACTGTGTTCCTGTTGGCTCTCTCACTTGGCTCAGGTGAGCATTGCCTGTTAGAATGATGACTTGTTAGTCAGTGGTGGGAAGCTGCTGCAGGGGTTCAGAGTGTTGTTTAATCATGCTGCCTAGATTTTGCAGTTGTGATGAATGTTAGTATACAAACTGTTTGTGAGGGAGGTGAGTGACCTGCCATGCTGCCCTGTTGTTTTTTGTATGTTACTGCTGGTTGTGTTTTATTTGTCAATATAGTTGAATGTTCTTGATTGTTGGCATACTGAGCTAGATGCAAGTCATGAGAGTTTCAAATCTTTTATTTGGATAGTGAGTGACTACCACATCTACGGTATCCTTCTGAAAATGAACAATGCCTTGAGAGACTAATTTGATAAAAATTCATACATGCATATACATACATATATACCTACATACTTATAAAGTTCACTCTTTTTTAAAGGTGAAGGTGGTGTGTGAGTTGTTTTAGAGACTGTAGTGACTAAGTATACACAGCTACTGCACTTTTTTATAGTGTCTGTCATGACAGCTTTTGCAAGTACATTTTGCTTAAGCCAGTTGAAAGGCAACACATTAGATCAAACATGAAGATATATAATGTACGTGCTTTGAGAGTAGTGGCTGAAATCATTTGCTACTGTAAAAAAGATAAACAAGGTACAGATCAACTGTAAGTGACTGAAATTGAATTCACTAACATCTTACAGAAAGAGTCTCTCCTGTGGAAGGCCCATATAGCAGATAACTGAGGGCTGAGCCCTTTCACCCTAGTTATGACTGCAACATTGTCTCATGAGCTCCTGGAATCATGATCAAATAGTCTGCATTTGCAACTTGAAGAAACTTTATTCAAACATTTATTCTAATTGTTAGTGAATATAATTTTTGAGGCAGTCACATTTGTTTGATGTGTTGACTCTAGAGTTAGCTTACTATAACTGTCACCCAGTCTACTATGTTTAAAATATGCATACAATTTTTTGAAATACTCTGATATAGCACAGTAAGTTATTTTTTCTTTTCTTATATATGCCAGATATTTATTAATAAAAATATTAGTATATACTGAATTTTGTAAAGTCTTGTCTCATTTATTTATTTTATGAATTTATCCACAGATTTATGCTACAGACATACCTTTGTTTCTTCCTTCTAAACTCTAAAATGTTTAAATATGTAAATGTCAATTAACTTATACTGTTTTTTTTTTTGTCATTGTGGCTGTACAAAATCAATATTATGAGACACATGAAAATATACTCTGATTTTTTGTGTGATTTAAGATTCAAACAAAACTGTATTGTAAAACACAGAAAAGTGTCATTGCTGCATATGCTGTATCAGTGCATGTAGCTTATCTACATTTCCCTTATTTCTCCACAGCTGAACAATATAATTGCGTTTTTCTGTGCAGTGCCATGAATGTGACAGCTGTAATTTTCATATCCTTTTCACTTTTTGACATAAATGAAACGTTGACCTTCATTGTGCAAATTCCTTCTTATAGCAGACAGAATTCTTTTTGCATATGTTTATAAGGCTGGGTCATAAACAGGCAGCAACAATGGTCAAATGCAAAACTATTTCATACTAGCATGACAGACATTGCTGTTTGTATGTATTATGGTAGTTTTATTTAAGACTTTATCATTTGTTATTGTTGCACAATATGGTCTGCATTATTCCTAAGAGTTAGTTTTTGCTGAAATGCAGTTTAATTTCCTAAAAGTATTTACATATTTATTGCAGTATACTTCAATATGAAATCAATTTGTGTACTTTTCTTTACATTTTAGAGTTATAACAAAGCTCTAACATGTTGTTGTAATGTATTTTAAAATAAAATATTTTGAGTTGTTATACCAGCTAGTAAGGCAGACTCTGCAACATTTGCAGGTAAAATTATTTTCGGGCCAGCAGCTCTGTTAGCATTGAATACATTCTATTTGAGCATGGGTTGTGAGATATGCATATGTCATTATTTAAAAGTCATTAGCTAACTTTTTTTTTTCAATTTAGTAGGAACCTGATAGGACATCAAACAGAGGTCATATCTGACTGAATTAGTTCCTTATTGAAAAGAGTAGTGCCATTTCCATGGTGTTTTGGCCTAATCACTATGAATTCTACCTCTGGTCAAGATTCAAAATATGCCAAAGTAACTAAAATAAAATAAAATCTTAGATGTAGTGGTATATACTTATTTCTCTCAATGTAAATAGAGTAGATTTGAATTTGTTGCCCTGGCTTCATATCTCAGTGTAAACAGAGTAAATTCAAATTTGTTGGCTTGGTTTCTTATCCAGTGTCTCATTTAAGCCCATCTACTCTCACAGAAGTACATCTGTCAGTGTTTTCTCTCCTACTTGGATCTTCCTTCTGCGATTAGACTTTTCTCATCTATGTTGTAATAATAGCTGCTTTTTTTTCCAGACTGCGACTCATACTGGTATATACATTATTTTTTTTGTTACAGAGTTTGCTTGAGTTCAACGCTGCAGCAAGATTTTGCAGCTTCTGTAAGAGTCCCGACATCTTTCCCTACCCTTTTTTCTCTGATGGTTGACATCTGTTACTGACACTATTTGGGAAGTATTGAAACATGTTAATTAGAAACTAAAAAAAACTCCACCTTCCTGTCTTGACTTAAATGTAAACATATTTACAAATGATTTTTTACATGAAGCTAGGCAGCTCAAGCGAAGAGCTGGTACTTTTCCAGAGTCCGCATGATAGAAATAGTAAGTCTTTTTGCAGTTATAAATTTAGCTGTCATTCTGGGTGCCGTAATTTCACTACCCATAATGCTAAAATGTATAAGATAATACTCAATAAAACTGACTTTACCTCTCCTAGACATGGTTTATTGTGTCCTAGTCACTGTGCCTTTGCTTTGCTTGTTGATTTTTCACACCTTTTTAAATAAAAATGACATTAATACCCAAGCAGCTTAACTCATTCTTATGGACGAATATAATTCTGAATAAAAATAACCGTAGTCTGTGTGCATCTCAAATAATTTGTGAAGTAATAAATTCTGTAATAACTCTTTATGATAATATGCAAGAGCTATTAATTTTAGTATGCCAGTGATGCAACATGTAGTAAACTCACCTTTTGTGCAGAAGGCTGTGGGTTCTACTCCCACACCAGGTAGATCATTTGCTGGCAATGCAGCACACCATAGAGGTGGGCTGTGCACTCCTGAGTGAGCCATCCTTTGGATGCAGCATTAAACTGAGGTCCCATATTCTTGAGTTGGTGGTAGCTCACTTGGATGTAAAAGATCCCACAGCACCTATTGATAAATTAGGGAAAGTTCCCCAATGTCCTGGCCAATTTTGCACTGGTAGAATTAATACCTCCTCTGGTCTATTCTGAAAAGAGGCTAACCCAGACAGCAAAGGATAAAATAAAATTAATTAATTAATGTTTCAGAATATAATGTTTATATTGCACATTTGTGGAGATGCTTTGTGTCATTTACAAGGCTATTTATTGAAGTTTGTATATTGTTCATAGTTTCCTAAGTATTACATAACACAGTTTACAAAAAAATGCAAGGGATTATGATGAATGTGACAATATGATATACTGGTAGTTATTGTAATGCTTTACAATAGATTTTTTTAAAACATTGACAATAGTCTATACTGTCACCAGAAGTTTAAATTTAATAATAAAAATATTTTATTCTTGTATACCTATATTTATTTATTCATTCAGCACTGAACTACCTGACACATTTGCATGCTCTGCTGTTGATAGTAAAATAGATGTCTACCAATCTGAGTAAAATACTAGATAAAGGAATACAAATGTTAACAGTGGATTTACAAAGTTAACCACTGCAGTCACAATTAAAACATCAAATGGTTAAAAAGGAGAAAATAGGAAAGGAAGGTGTCATTTGCTTGTGTACACTATTTACAATTTATATATATTTAAAGAATGTGGTAATAAGCATATTTAACATATGTAGAAATGCCATGCACTGATGGAGCAAAGGAATTTTCTTGGGAGCAAATGATCATGTGATTACATTAGAGAAGTTGCAACACTGAGCAATACTGAGTACTTAAATGATAAAGGTTGTACAAAACCCCAAGAAGTAAGAGCTATCTAATCACTGTGCTCCTTCCACTGCAGGTTTGTTATGATTGAAGACTCAATCACAACCCTCTGTTCATTTTACAGATAACAGTGCATATAAAACCTCTAATAAAATAAGACCACTCAGCATTTATTGCATGATGTAATACACAAGTGATTAACAAGCAGGAAGATAAACGGAGTAGAGGAGACAAGGTAAAAAAAAAAAAACATTTTTTGAAAAGACAGTGGCAATCAATTGAGTAGTGAAGGGCAGGAGTTATCCATAGGGGCTGGGGTAAATTGCAGGAACGGAAAGATATGCTGAAACCCCCAGGAAAATCAGCAGACAGATAGCCCTGGGGTATAATAACAGAAGATTTGGGAGAAACCTCTGGTAGTACGCTCAATGCTAAAACGATAAGCACTAGCTTAGAAGCTTTCTATGAGGTTATTCCACATGCAATCCCTGAAGTCAAACATCAGAAAGAGAGAATGGAGTGAGTCTGTTACTAGAAGAGTAGAATGAAGTCAGCCTGTGTTAGATCCATAGTGGTGCTGCTGAAAAGTGAGGAACCAGAGCTAACAATTTAAGGACGTGCATTAGGCTATATTATATGCTGGGCCATACAACAATGGAGATGCTTTCCCCATAGAGGAGGAAGGCATGAAAGAGAGAGAGAGACTGGAAGCTTCAACTGGGACAGCCTGATTCAAAAGAGTATTAGCAAGCATGATGTTTGCTGTAAGTGTGGATACAGCAGCTCAGAGTGCAAAATGCATAGGTGAAATATGGCCAGGGATGAATAAAGAAGAGTTTGCATTTGGGGAAACATATGCTAGAGCTATTGCAAAGAATGGAGAAGAACAACATGTCTGGATGCAGTGGATTAAAGGCGGATAATGATACTAAGGTTAGGAGTGGAAGAGGGTTAGTTGGGGTGGGGGGATATTATTAGTGGTATGCACCACATTAAATGATACAGGTAGTATTACTTCTTAACCACAAATTTCAAGGAAGCTAGGGGGTCTAAGGTGAAGTAAAGAGCTGAGATTATATAGGTAGAGATTAGGGCTCAAAATAACAGAATGAGACAAAGAGTGTGTAGAGTTATGGGGGTCATACCTGTAGGCGATGTATGCAAAATACAAGCAGGAGATTTGAACTGAACTGTTTAGTTTGATAAGATCTGATTGCCAACACCATACTTTAATTTTTTATTAGTTGGTCAGCATATTATAAAAGGTTGCCCTAATCATTCATGATTGACTAGAAACATTTTCCATTATTGGACAGACTAGCATAATAAATGGAAAAAAAAAACAGCAATTGCATTTTAATAGAATAAGTCTGCTGTTTTCTGTGTGTTCATGAAACATCAATAAAAATGACTAAAAAGGAAATAATAATGTCCCTGAGAGCAGCTAGGCATTGGCTGTTTGGCCTAGCTTATTCCACTTGCATTGTAAACAGAAACTGAATGCATGGTTTGTATATAGCAGTTAGCTAATGATAGCATAAAGCTGCAAAGTTATTTACATACTCGACTGCTTGAAGGTTCAGGTATCCATCGTACTATAAAGAGAATCTGAATGCATGCCTTTATATACAACAGTTAAATAATGATAGCCTACAGTCACAAAGTCAATCAGACGTGATACTGGAAGGTGTAGAGTGACACATTGACTATGCTTACTGTTCCTGAGTTTGGAAGCACACTTGTCAACCATATCAATAGGATATTTGCAACCTACACAGATTACAAAAAACAAAAGCAGAATACAACCAGGAAAAACAAGACCAGCTAAAATTAACATCCCCCACCCCAATATGCTAATGCATCCCTAAAATACTTACTAACCCTTTTAGTAGTGATCATTTAGCAAAGCGCTGTCCCCAAATGCCCAAAGTACTATGCGTTTTTAACTATGTTTACTGTTTGTATTTATATGCTACCATCTCCAAAATGATTTGGCAATTGTTAATGAAGCTTTCTCACAATGGTACCAGCACATTTATCCATAAAACCCTATTAAATTGTACTCTTATCTTCAAAGCAAAGGTTCAGCCATATCTTTAAGATTAATGAAGTCAAATTTTAATGTCTTTTTTATGGTACAGTATATACAAAGGTTAACTATATAACACTTAAGTACATAAATATTCTTTTCTAGGTCTGAAGTCACAGCAACATTGCCTATTTTTTTTGTTTGTTTTATTTAAGACAGCATTTGCATTGTCTTTCTCTTAAAAGACTGAAAGGTACACTTTTCTTTTCAAGTGGCTGTCCTTCATATGTTGTAGTTTATAAATTTCAAAAGGTCATTCAGCCTGAATTTGATTTTAGTTTCAAATTAAAATTTTTCTCTCAACTACAAGATATTGTTTTAACATTTTTAGTGTAGGATGTTGGTTCATTATATACTGCTTGTAATATGACCTAATATCAGGAAAAACAAACAGAATCTCAAATAAGCACGCTCCTGTACTAAAGTAACATATGTGCATTTTACTGTAACTTATAAATTAAAAAAAAATGTTATTTTTAATTTGTATTTCATGGGAGCATGCTAATGACAATTCAGATGTATGTATGTATATATATATATATATATATATAGTGATTGTCATTCAAAAAGGAATCCACATGTACATAATTGTAGTGAACAAAATGGCAAAAAAAGAATACCCAAATGTCTAAGGATTCTGTGCTGGGACCCCTCCATTTTGACATCTACTTTTATGAAGTAAAAGCCAATATCAAAAGGCTCTGGCTAACTTAATTTGCAGATAACTGCATGCTAGGAGCGGTCATTGAATACCCTAATGGCGTAGTCATCCTTCAAGACGGTTTGTCCCAAATAAATATCTGGTGCCAAAATCATGGACTGAAACTAAATTCCAAAGAAAGCATTATTGTATCCTTTAGTAATTCATCTACCTCAGGGAACTACTACATTGACAAGACGACTCCCTTGTTCAGCATTCAGCGACCTGTGTGGACAGTGGCCTAACTTTTGATCAACTTGTGTCCATTCTTGTAAGAAAGTCCTTCTATATTGTACAACTTATAAACAAAGGGATTGTGTCTCGATCTAGGGATGTCATTGTCCTTTTTTTACTCAGCCCTCATTAGGTCAGTCATTGACTATAATGACCTCTTTGGCTTGTATCTGTCCAGACACATGCAACATCTGGAACTTCCACAGAGATACCTTACTAAAAGAATACAAGGCCTGAATGACATCTTCTACATGGACTGACTCAAAACCCTGTTACTAAACTCTATATCCTACAGACTGCTAAGAGGTGACCTGTGTGTGGTATACAAGGCATCCTCCAACCCAATACCGATGGATTTCTTGCACATCAGCAAGTCAGATGGCAATGGCATCAGAAAGACTCAGTCTAGGGATCTAAACCTCTTCTATAGCATCAACAGAACAGTCTGAAGGGGCAGGAATATCTCAGAGAGGATACCACTGCTCTGGAACGGACTCCACATCCACATAAAAACAAAGTTCATTCTTGTCCATCTTCAAGCACAACATGGATCTATTGATGGAAAATGGAAAATAAACCACAGGACTGCATCCTGTACTACTTATGGACAGAGGTAGCTCCTAAGTGCTTTATTCCATGCTTTGATCCTCTCAAATTATCTATGGTGTGATCCCAGTTATTATCATTAGGAATAATGCTTAATTATCGATCATGGAATGGGTAAGGTCAGTCTTTAACCAAATAAAATATGTTAATTTCAGGATACAAAAAGGGAAATTGGTTAGGCTTAAAATGACCTGCAAGGGCAGCTACTATGAAAATAAGTTTATTTATGGTATATTACAAGGTAGAAATATATCAGTGAAACCATTTGAAAGATTAGTGCAAATTTCTTAGAAGAACTTTTAATGATTTTTGGCTACACGTGGCTAGTGTTTGGCAGCAACCACAGAGCAATACCCTACATGTTCCAAAAATGTTTCAAAACTGATATAACTCTAGACATGCACTCTAGACATGTACCTGAATTAGGCAAAGCATGGAGTTAGGTATGTCCAAAGTACTATGAAGTTAGTCTTCATTTGCAGGTGTAAATGTGCAGATTTTCCATGCATAAAATATGTTTTGTGCATCTAATGCCACCTTAAAATGGATGATATGCTCAGTAGACCTTAGATGAGTAACGTCTGACAAAATACCCACATTTATGCCTAAATAAATTGAAAACTATATATGCTTCATAGATTCTGAATGATGGTATATCAGGTACAACAATGTAGGGATAAGGGAGAATAACGCATACTTATTATTCCACATCCACAGTAACTACAGAGATCACCTATCAGTGGCATCTAAAGCTAGGCAAGGTCCCTTCATTTACATAATAGATAAATGTCTCTTTATTCTGCAGCCATAACAACATAACCTCAAGCATTTATGAATCACTACTTGCCAGGAATGGGAGAAGGGTGAAAGTGTAGTGCACAGTCATCCCCGTCTACTTGTTTAAGCACATCTAAATATGGAATAATGTATTATTTGCAGTACAGTTTAGTAGTGTTATTAGGGACAAGATGTTTTAATTATTTAAATAGTATTAACCAAATATAAAATAATTGTTAATAACTATAAAAATACTAAAAACCTATATAAAACTAGCCTCTATGTTAAATAGGAGCTGGAAGGACTTACAAATCATAAAATATAAAAAAATGAAGATTAGTAAAATGAGAGAGGTTGTGTGAGGAAATAAATATAAGTAAAAATACCTTAAAATTTTTGCATACCTTAATCTCATAGGTAGGTACAAGGCTATTGGCCCTAGGGCCTATATAAGCTTAGCCAAAAGGTGCCCTTGCTTTCGCCACCCAAGAAAATTATTTTCCTGTGCCACTGTTGAGAAGAGCCACAGAAGTATTCCCCGGGGTGAATTTCCTATCTCCCATCCAATCATCAAGATTTTTTTTGACTGCTAATGAGGAGCTTTGCTTGATATAGATAGTTTGTTCCAGAGTACGGGAAGACTCTGGGAGAGGAATCTATCCCTCTAGCATGTTCTGTTTATTGTGGTGACAAGGTTTAGGTCCCTAGAGCATGTAGCGCAGAGGTTTGGGATTTCTTTAAGTGGAGCATGTGCAAAAGCTCTGAGTTTGACATAGCTTTGTGTGTTAGGCAGAGATCGCCTCTGAGTAGGCGATATGCGATGTTGTAAAGCTGCAGTTTTTTTGAGACGGTCTGCATAGGGCATCTGTTTGAGGCCGGTAATCCTCGTTGTGAGGTATTTCTGCAGTCCTTCCAGTTGTTGTAGATGTCTTGTGAGGTACATACCACAAGGGGTGTTGTACTCTATAATGGGTCTAATGAATGACGAGTAGAGGGGAACAATGACCTCTTTTTTTCCTGGATGAGAAAAGCTTTGCGATGAGATGTGCCATGTAGAAGGATTTCCTGACTACTGTGGTGATGTGATTATCAAAGGAGCGACTACTGTCCACCTGTGTCCCAAGGTCTCACGTCACACTTTTGGTGTAAAGTAGACTACCGCCTATGTGGTAGTTCATGGGTACAGAGTTGTTACCAAAAGGGATGACCATGCACTTTTTGGCATTGAGCTTGAGGCCATGGCTTTGACACCAGGCATCTGTCTCAGTGAGGTCCTTTTGTAGGATGTCCACATCTTTTGGAGTTTTTATTATGGCTCCTAGTTTGCAGTCATCTGCAAACTTCATTAGCCAAAGACCTTCTGTGTTAGCCTGTACTTCAGAGAAGTAGATACCAAACAGGAGAGGACCCAGAACCGAACCCTGTGGTACTCCACTTGTCACTGGTCTGAAGTTGGATTTGGAGTCTGCTACTTTCATAATGTGGGTTCTGTCAGTGAGCCAGTTGGCAGCCCATCTTGTGACATAGGGATTTATAGTCAGTTTATCTATAATTCCAGAGTGGGTGATGTTGTCAAAAGACTTGGCAAGATCTAGATAGGCTGTGTGAGCCACCTTACCCTCATCTACAGCTATGGTGATTGCTTCAAAGAAGTCTATCAGGTTTAGGAGATATGATCTGCATTTTACAAACCCAAACTGGGTGGGGTCCAGAGTTTGGAGATTACCAATGTCATTGTTTATAAGTTCCATGATGATACGTTCCATAGCCTTGCAGATCAGGCTCATCCAGCTAATGGGGCAGTAGTTTCTGGGGTCCATGGTGGCTCTCCCTTTGTGGAGTGGGATAACCATCACTTTGCGCCATTCAGTGGGCACATAGCCTGATGATTGAAAATGGTACTTAGGTGGGGTGCCAGTTCGTTCTGTAGTTCATGTAGAACACAGCCTGGGATGTTGTCAGGTCCCATGGATGCTGTGTTCTTGGCTTTGGAGAGTGTGTTTTTTTTACCTGTGCAGCTGTGATTGCAGGAACTTTGCATTCTTCCAGTATAGAGATGGGCCCTTTAAGGGATGTAAAGTTAGCAATGAACCTATCTGCCAGAATGTTGGTAATATTGGTTCTGTATATTTAGTGCCATTGTGCTGTAACTCAGAGCAGATCTGAGTGTTGCCATTGAGATTCTTGACATAGCTATAGAATGCTTTGTGGTTGTTAGTCAGTCTTAACACAGTAAGTAGTGACATCTGGTCATTCAGTCCAGCATTCAGTTTTAACTACCTTCATGGTACTTTAGGAAGGTTTCCCATTGCTCATCCCCCCACGACAAGGAATAATTTGTTCTAACACCCAAATCAGAAATACACTTTCGGCACATTGAGTCACATGCCTTGCAATGGCATTAGTGGTTAATTTTTTCTTTATATGATTATAATGTTCATAATTTCTGGTTCTGAGGAACCTCTCAGTTTTTCCCACATAAGTGAAACATGCCTTGCATTATGCAAAATATAAAACTCCTTTTGAGTGACAGTTAAAGTGCTAGTTAGCTCTAAAATTGAACTCCGTTCCCGAGAAGTGTAAACTTTCTGATGGTGCTGCATATTGGCATTGTTTGCAAGTGCTGCATTTGTATGTTCCTTTTGTAATTTTGCTAGAAATTTGCTAGAAATTGTAGGGGGTACCTTGCACCTTTTTTTAGGATGTCTATTAAATTAAATTGGGTCTCCTCTTAAATATAAAGGTGGGGGGGGGTCTTAAAACTACCCAAAGTATTTGGCATCCTCGAAAATAAATTCCAGGATTTTCTTACAATATTCTGTAAATACTCAAAATTTTGATTATACCTTTAACAGAGGACCATGATGTAATCCCTTTTATCTGGACTCCCAAAATTAAAGTTTTTAACATCTAAACCACCCACTCCTAGAAAAGATTTATATTTTAAACCCCAACCCTGTAAGACTTCACTTGCTGTTGTATTAATAATAGAAATAGGGTAATATATTTCCCTAAAGAAATGTTTTTATCAATTCAGTTTCATCCTCTAAGTTATTAAATCATGGAGTCATATGTGCTGCTCTCACCGTTTGACCTTCAGTTATGTTTTTCATTTTGTGGGGGGTGTTCACTACCCTAATGGAGGTAGGAGATGGAAAAGGTATGGTTTCTATACATTTTAAAGATAAATTTAGAATTTAAATTATGTTTGGTAACCATTGCATCAAGAAAGTTAATTTTATCAAGGTCACAATAATGAGTGAATTTCAAAAATTCTGTGGTCCCATTAATATAGTACGAGTTCATCAAGGTCCCCTTTTGAGGCATTACACATTAAAATATGTGATCCAAAAACCTCAAATAAAGGGGAGTGTTCTTGAGAAATTCAGAATTGAAGACATCATGCTTTTCCCAGTAATAAAGGACCATATTAGCAAACAGTGGGTTGCAAGCTGCACCCACTGCTACCCCATAAACCTGTTTGTAAAATTCCTTCTCAAGGTATATGAAATTGTTTCCAAGGACCATTTCCATATATTCAACTAACAGTTTTAGGTCAGTTTGCATTAGTGAGCTTACATTCCATAGTGACTTCCTCCAACCAATGTACCACTAAATCATGTGGAATAACAAAAGTAGGTCTGCTGCATCAATGGTGTCTTTTAGCCTGGTTTCAGAATAATATTCATTTTTAACATCCCAAAAAATCCTAAGAGTCAATCAAAATGTGTTGATGTAAATTAAGGAATGATTTTAGTTTTCCATCTTATATGTACCACTAAAGTGTAAGTTTTCAAACCTTTAGCAGCATCTTGGTTTAGTTTGTTTTATGACATTTGTAAGGAATTTTTACTGCTTAACTGCACCTAATCAGTGGTTATAATTGTTTAATTAATTGATGTTTTAGGTATATAAAGCATTTATGTTGGGATTTGCAACAGTTCTGATGAAGTCTCATTCTGATGCAATGAAACACTAACTGTTGCTTTTTCAGTAAAATAGACCATTTCTCTTGTTCTTTGAGCAGTGGACTGTTTCCTTCCATTGTTTTTGGTCTGACAGAGTTTAGCTTTTTTGGTTTTGAGTATGGTTGCTCTGCAGCAGTGGCTTATTTGGTTTTTCAGCTGTAGTGTACTGAAGACTGCTCATTCAAACATTCTGCCATTGGCACCTTAACATAACTAGTGCTGACTGAGGAACTTACTATGTAAGTGGGTTGCTGCAAAGCATGGGCTGGGCAGAGCTGTTTACCTTGTAAACAGCCTTAGACTGAAGGAAATTTAAAGTTACAGTGCTAATAGCCTCTATACCATTGCAGTTAAATTTATGAAGATAAGATTACAGTAAGCATGAATTCTGGAATTTGTGTGTTTGTCTGGATGGGTGATGCTAAGATCAGTAATGTTGCCAAAGATGGCAAGATACAACCAGTATAAAACAGCCAGGTCTACAATGCAGCAACAAAAAGTCTGATGTTTAAGAGCATGTATGTAAAGCGTGGGAAACAGAATTAGAAACTGTAACAGTTCACAGCTGAATTATTGGTAATAAGAGACTGAATGAGACCAAATAAATATGAAGGTGATAAAAGAATATAAAGGGAAGTGGAACAGATGAATAAATATTGCACAACACTTTCAGGGTAACTGAGTAAACAGAAAGACACTTAATGAAGAGCACAGGTCATGCAGCTATTAACAGGAATTATTTTCCTTGTCAGGACTGCCACAAAGAACATCATGCACAATTGCTCCACACTTCACCTGGATGCGAGTTCTGTTTGTGCATGGTCTGTCTTGGTGGTGACCTACATTTCTGAGTCATCTCAGAATTAGGTCATCTTAAACTCAACATAGGCCAGCTTTTGCTTACAGACCTGCACACTCTGTTTCTGAAAATGGATACAGGTAAAAAGGTATTCTGGATGAACACTGTATTCTGCCTACCGCACAGTAGTTAAATACAGCAACCTCAGTGGAACCTTTGTATAGTGCAAAGTCTCATACTATGACAATGGAAGTATATGAAACCTTGTATTTATTACCTGTGTGTAAAAAGCTACACTCCACCTTCAATATTTCATTATGAAACTTTCAGTCAATAACAACAAACTATTAAGTTGCAAAATTTCATTTAAGAAATCAATCAGACCTTTATTTATTTCATTGTCATTTTACACCAAAGTTGACCCCAGTAGTGCAGCTGCTTCAAACCATAAAACTTGAGCCATGACATACTGCAAATGAAATACTTATTCTTCTTTATGTATGCTTTTTTTTACTAACTTAGTGTACATACATTTTGGGCATTAGTTTTTCTCTAATGATTATATGTTTTACACCTTGAAAGAAACCCCATAGTTGACAGATATGCTTAAGAAAAAAAGTAACCTAAACAAAGTATATATGTTAGATCACAGGTACTCCTAAAACTTTATTTTGATTAAGCACTTTCATCAAACTAATCTCTTGTGACTTAATATGAATCTGTTGAATGTGTTTACTTTTGAATAAAAAAAAAAAAAAATCACATGTCCAAAATGTTAAAAATGTAGATATGAAATCCGATATAAATGATTTCTGCTGATTATTTCAATCTGTTAAGAAGAAATAACTTTAGTTATTTTTGATGTAAAAACACTACTTAAATGCATATAAATGCTGGGCAAATTTAAGGAATTATGAAAACAGATAAAATTATAATATATGAAGATATAATTATTTTTATTTATTTATTTAATTATTTGCAGTGTGTTAGCTACAATAGTCCATTAGTCTGCGATAAGCCCTTTTTCAATGGTGGCCCGGGGGGAAAAGCTCCACGTACATACATACAAAAACAAAGATCAGTGGGAATTAATAATAATTATATAAAAAAATTAAAACAGGATACTGCAACAGCAAAAATCTGCATGGTATACATATTGCAAAATTAAAAAATACATCCTACAAAAAAAGTATTCCATACATAATTAATTCATAATTTGTCTGACCGAAACTACAGAACACTGCAATCGATACATGTTCATTCAACCCAGATTTATGTGCTGCTTTAAGCTGTAACTGTCGAATCAATTCTTGCTATTCTAATTTTGTCTCTCGTTCCACCTCTATGATCTTTCACAACTTTTTTCCCCAAATGAAAAATAAAACTCTGTAAAACTTATTACAAGTTGTTCAATACTAATGTAAGGCATTTTGTGTTGTTACATTTTTAATATAATACTGTTTGTAAATTCTTGCCCTAAGCTGTTTCTTTGTTTTCCCCTACATAGAGACTATTGCCTGACAGTCAAGCAGCAAGATATATGACACCACTTGTTTCGCAGTGAAGGTGCCCTGAACAACCAATAAGTTTATTGTGTCCTGAGACCACATCATCTAGCCTGTCTAGGATAAATTTACAGTATTTGCATAAATTGCATTTTGACTTGTGTTTTATCACATTTTTATTTTTCATTTGGGGAAAAAAGTTGAGAACGATCATAGAGGTGGAACATGTGAGACAAAATTAGAATAGCAAGAGTTGATTTGACAGTTAAAGCTTAAAGAAGCAAATATATCTGGGTTGAATGAACATGTATCGATTGCAGTGTTTTGAAGTTTAGGTCAGACAAATTATGAATTAATTATGTATGGCATACTTTTTTTGTAGGATGTATTTTTTAATTTTTTAATATGTATACCATGGTTGGTGTGAATGACCTGAGATGTACCTCCCTGGACTACATGAAAAAAGACAAGGAGGAGATCTCTGATTTTGTAGCCCAGGCAGGTATGACCCTAGCCCTGGGAAGCATCCTGCCATCACCCAGAATGATACCACCGTACAAGGACAAAATGATTGGCTTCAACAATTGGCTAAGCTTCTGATGTAATTCTAAAGGGATCCAGTATCTGTCTGGGATGACATGATCAACAGACCACGATGCTTTACCAGAGATGGCCTGCACCTGTCGCCCTTGGGATTACGGATACTGGCTAAGGCTCTTACCACCCATATTGTGCTTTTTTTTAGGCAAGGCTCAAATAACAAATTCACCATCGTAAATTACAAACAAGCAAAATCTGAGGGTAATGCTACTCAGTGCTAAAAGTCTAAACCTCAAAATGCATTCATTCAAGGCACTCCTTAAAATGGAGAACATTGACATCTGTGCAGTGACAGAGACCTGGTTCAAGGCTCAACAGAGCACCCCTGCATTACCAGGCTATAATTCAAACCACACCTTTCGGCCACCTAACCTGGTCTGAAACACTAAAGGCAGAGGCATGTCCATATTCATTAAGGATGTCCACACCTCCGGGCTAGTTGCTCAGCATAATGCATCTGAGATTATCCAAGTGCAACTAACTCTGGGCAAGACCGCAATCCAAATTGTAACTTGCTACAATCCCCCACCATGCCCCAGGATTCCCGCTCCTCATTTCTTGATGCACTGGAAAATATTAGGGTACAACCCACCACCCTCATAATGGGCGAGTTCACATATCCCACCATTAACTGGGAAAACTACTCCTGTACCAACTCTTTTGTTCAACGTTTTCTGGAATTCATAAATTCCAATGCCTTGGACCAACTTATCCACACCCCCACCAGGGGCAGCAATATCCTAGACCTGGTCATTACCAACATGGGCAACTGGTGTTCCACACCAGAGGTCAATTCCTCGTCGGTCAGATCCGACCACAAGCTAATCACCCTAGACATCCACATCCCGCCCCAATCCCCCATTCGGGAAACCACCTTAAAAAATGTCTCCAAAGCTGACTTCTCACTTCTTAAGACAGAAGTGGCAAACTTTATGACACCCATGCAGATGGACAATAGAAGCTGAATCCTACACAAATGCACTTTATAAGCACTTACATGAGTGGATGGATTGTGCTATCCCTAACGGAACCAAGATGCTATCCTCCAAAAAAAGGAAGTCAATCTGCTGGTCCCTGCCATAAACTCTACAAGAGAAGAAAGAAACTGTTGCAAAAAAAAAAAGAGTAATATCCCATGATTGGAGGAACTCCTGGTCAGCCTCAGTAAGAAGCTGAGATGCCTCCTAAAATCCTCCAAAGCTAGCTATGAAAACAAAATCGCCACTGATTCTAAAGACAACCACAAAGCATTCCATAGCTATGTCAATAATCTCAATGGCAACACTCAGATCTGCTCTGAGGTACAGCACAATGGCACTAAATATACAGAACCAACTGATATTGCCAACATCCTGGCAGATAGGTTCAGTTTAAACTTTACCCCCCTCTCTCACCCCCTAAAGGGCCCATCTCTATACCAGATGAATGCAAAGTTCCTGCAATCATGGCTGCACAGGTAAAAACCACACTCTCCAAAGCCAAGAACACAGCATCCGTGGGACCTGACAACATCCCAGGCTGCAATCTACACAAACTACAGAATGAACTGGCACCCCACCTAACCACCATGTTCAATCATAGCCTCACCTCAGGCTTTGTGCCCACTGAATGGTGCACAGCAATGGTTATTCCACTCTACAAAGGGGGAGCCACCAAGGACCCCGGGAACTACTGCCCCATTAGCCTAATGAGCCCGGTCTGTAAGGCCATGGAACATATCATTGTGGAATTTATAAACAAAAACATTGGTAATCTCCAAACTCTGGACCCCACCGAGTTCAGGTTTGTAAAAGGCAGATCATGTCTCCTAAACCTGATAGACTTCTTTGAAGCAGTCCCAAAAGCCTTAGATGAGGGTAAGATGGCTCACACAGCTTATCTAGATCATGTCAAGGCTTTTAACGCCATTCCCTAATCTGGAATTATAGATAAACTCACTAAACTAGGTATAAATCCCTATGTCACAAGATGGGTTGCCAACTGCTCACTGACAGAACCCACACTGTGAAAGTAGCAGACTCCAAATCCGACTTCAGATCAGTGACAAGTGGAGTACCACAGGGCTGAGTCCTGGGTCTTCTCCTGTTTGGTATCTACTTTTCTGAAGTACAGGCTAACACGGAAGGTCTTTGGCTAATGAAGTTCACAGATGACTGCAAACTAGGAGCCAAAATCGAAACTCCTAATGATGTGGACATCCTACAAAAGGGCCTCACTGAGACAGTGCCTGGTGTCAAAGCCATGGCCTCGAGCTCAATGCCAAAAAGTGCATTGTCATCCCCTTTAGTAAAAACTCTGTACCCATGAGCTTACCACATAGGTGGTAGTCTGCTTAACACCGAAAGTGTTATAAGAGACCTTGGGGCACAGGTGGACAGTAGCCTCTCCTTTGATAATCACATCACCACAGTAGTCAGGAAATCCTTGTACGTGGCACACCTCATCACAAAAGGTTTCTCATCCAGGAAAAAATAGGTCATTGTTCCCCTCTACTCATCACTCATTAGACCCATTATAGAGTACAACGCCCCTTTTGGTATGTACCTCACAAGACATCTACAACAACTTGGAAAGCTCACAGAAATACCTCACAAAGATAATTATGGCCTCAAACAGATGCCTTATGCAGATAGTCTCAAAAAACTCCAGCTTTACACCATCACATATCGCCTGCTCAGAGGAGATCTCTGCCTAACATACAAAGCTATGTCAAACCCAGAGCTTCTGGACATGCTGCACTTAAAGAAATCACATTCCCTCCGAGCTACATGCTCTAGGGACCTAAACCTTGTCACCACAATAAACTGAACATGCTGGAGGGATAGATTCCTGTCCCAGAGACTTCCCATACTCTGGAATAAACTAACTATCTATATCAAACAAAGCTCCTCATTAGCACTCTTCAAGAAAAATCTTGATGACTGGATGGGAAATAGGAAATTCACCCCAGGGATCACCTCTGTGGCTCTGCTTGACAGGGGCACAGGAAAATAATTTCATTTCTTTATGCAATATTGTTTCCCCATGCATTATTTGTTTATTTTACTAATAGCATATAAATGGTGATGGACCCTATTATATAAATCTCCAGTACTGCCTACATAATATGCAGGACAAGATGAGCAAACAGACAAACTAAAAATTTGGATTTGCATGTATAAAAACCGTTAATTAAAATCTTAACATTTTTATATAAATTTCCATTGTATCCATCATCAAATATTTGCAAGAGTTACAACTCAAGCATCTGAACATTCCTTTTTTTCCTTATCATTTTTGAAACTTAATGTATTTTGAAAAATATTCTTAAAATTCTTCTCTCTTTTATTTACAAAAATAGGAACTTCCCCAACCACTTTTATGACTTCAGGAAAACTACTTAAAATCTTCCAATTCTCTGACAATTTTCTTAATCTGTTTTTCATCTAAGGAATATTGCACCAACATTCCCATTCCATAGTTCATAGAACTTTTATTATTATAAAGTCCAATATTATTTTCATTATTATTAATCTGAGAACTATTTACTTCATCAAAATTGAATCTCACTGTTTTCTCAGGGTAACCCATAGCAACCAATTTGCATCATAAGGAAGCTCCTTATTTCAAAAATAATTCATCATTATCTAATCACTAACTGTCTTCAATTGCTTTTTAACTATATTATTTTTCATAACAGTGCAATGCATATTTCCATATTCTAAATAAATGCTATTGTGTACCTCTTTTTTATATATTTTAATTTTGGTTCAGTCTTCTATAAACTTCAACATCTAAGAAATTTTCTTTGTTATAACAAAAGTTTGCTAGTTCATCTTTTTCAGTGTTTTTTTTTTTTGTATTTATATTCATAGTTTGAAACATTTCCTTCTGCCAAGCAATCAAATAAAATCTGATCAATTCTTGAATAAGCAATGTTCTCTCCTTTTCTAGATACATTCTCATAAGTAATATTCAATAATAAAGTAATATTCAATAATAATGCCTGCATCCTAAATGCGTAATCATTAGGGTGCATTATAGCCATACCTCCTTCTTTATTTGGTCTCATGACCTTGATGTCATGGTTACTAAACATTTCTGTTAAAACGTTTTTCTCATTGCAAGAACAATTAGAAAAATGTACTTATTTTATTTAAAAATGGTTCTAATGTCATCTTCACATAATGTTTTAAAAAGTAACACTAACTGATGCAGTGGGGGTGGGGGTATTAGCACTATTCCTTTTAAGCTGCAGAACATCATAATAATTTTTTTTGTTAGTCCATCATTAATGCCAAGTTCAGCTTTCTCATAAATAACTTCAGTTCAATCAATAACAGTCTCAGAAACATCCATTTGTTCAGTGGGTACAAATGTGAACATTTTTTTTGAAAAGCTGTAAGTTTCATATGTTGTTACTCTACTAAAGTTATATACATTAAATGCATTTGGCTTTTTACCTGAGAACACATTATGTGAAGGTGACATTATTTCCCATGTGCACAGTTCCATCCTCTGCCATAGTTATGGGGTACAAATGTCCTGCTGTTGTAAAATCCCATTATGTGTTCTGTCATTGTTGCAAAGTTTCTCGAATCTCCTTACTTCAACTGGTTCCAAAACAGATTCAGAGGATTACTGAGTATCATTATTTTTCAGATGACATATCCTTAATTTTTAAATCGTGCTCATTTTGTAAGGATATTGAAAGTTTCCCGAAGTATGTGGAAGTGGGTATGGACGTTTCTCACTATAATCTGAATGGTCACCATTTAACTTCCACTGTTTATGCTCCTGTATGTTCTTGACCTTTTTATCCACTTATTAAAAATGTGAGAATGCTGTTGTTTGTGTGTCAGAAACACCAAACCATTAGTGATACTTTTATTAAGTGGCTCAGTGTTGTGACTTAACTGTTCTAGCTTCCTTTCATTATCCTTTGTTAACAAATATATCAGTTCACAGCCTGTATACTCAAATTATTGTAATAACTCACTATGGAGAATGACACTGGACACAAGACCGATAGGGAGCCTCCATAGTCAGACCCTTTGGAACCTAGTTAAGTTTTATACATTCCCAGAAGAAGACATTGTTGAACTGAAGAGCTTAAATTTAGATAGTTTATTTTCTAACATTTCAGATTGCTTTGTAATATTACCTTGTTCCAAGTTATTATGGCCAGTCTGTTTAAACTGTCATGTAGAAAGCCATGAATGCAGTGTAGGAGAAAAAAAAGGAATCTGCAATTGCTAATGGCAAGATTTGTATTCAGTTTTGTTACCTCAGCATAGGTAGCAGCTTGTTCTCTTGCTCAATCCCTTTACTAATCAAAGTGCCTTGATTTTCAGTTCCACTCTTGACTGGAATGTACATTGAGAGCTATAGCAGTATTTGGGTTAAGTCTTCCAGAATGTGAGATATAATGTTATCCATTGAAACATGCTCCTGTGAAGACATGATAGACAGCTGTACAGCTGAAACTCTAACCACAAAATAATCACCATAGTTGTCTCACAAGTGATTTGTGGTCAAGTGTATACAGCTTGTGTATGCCTTGCACCTCCCAAAGAGTCTCATGCTTGGTTTAAACATCAACACATATAGAGTGTAGACCTCATATTATGTAAAGTAACAGAAATGGTGCTTTTTGTTGAAATATTTATAATTTTTTACTTTTAGAGTACAGACAGCTAAATGCAGAGAAATTCTAGATATTAGTGTTTCTCTAACTCATGAGCAGTTGTCATTTATCCTCCATGGGGAACAGTTTTAATGTTTAACTGACACCAAAAGTTACTTCAAATGCTGCATTTGGTAAGTGTACATGGAGTTATATCTCTGTTCTCAGAAGACTGTTCATAATAAAGGATTTAAGGAATCATTATAGGAATACTTTGGAGCAAAATCCACTCAGTAATTTCATTCCACCCTCAAGGTCTTCACTGCATTTCAACTGTGTTTTTCATGGCAACATTACATCTGTCAGTCAATAGAGTTTAGGGCTCACCCTGTATGAGGTAACTGAATTTCTGCCTTGTCTGGTGAAATATTTGATTTTTTTTACTTCTCATGCAATGGCAACTGAGTGTACATATATTCTGATCTCTAGATTCATTTTTTCCCTTGTAAAACAGGACGTATATCCAACCGCCAGACTTTTGACAAAAAAGACCTCTGAATGTCTTTGCTTTGTAGCCATGTAGCAGGGCATATGTTAGTTTTCCAATTTTAGTTAATTATAACAGGATACTCCAATGCAAAATACACTAAAGGACTTCAGTGCATTTCAATCCTGATTTACGTGACAGTGCATTACCTTTGTTTGAACAAGAAGTTTAGGCCTCATTCTTTATGCAGTAACAGAAAAATTCCCACTCAGGTGAAATACTTTATGATTTTTTTCACTTTTGAAGTAATGGTAACACATTCAAGACACATTATGGACATAGGCTGTATTGTACCACCATTACCAGAAGTCATAGGCTCACACCAAATGAAAACTTAATATAATGCTATCTGGCAGTCTGGCACCTTCTGATGGCAAATAGGCCTGTTATATCTGGGGTTCTACTGCAGGAATCCTGACTGGCAGTTGCTAAATGGGTTGCGAGTGTATTTATATTACAAAACAAGCTTACTAGTAAATGTCTCTCTGCACTGCTTAATGTATAACATTCCACTCCAGTATACATCTGCAAAGACTGAAAATGTCAATGAAAAGTGCATGCAGATTCACTCTCCTCACTGACCAAAGAATTACAAATGGCTACTAGTCATTGAAAGGGGAACCTTGCTTTTTTCCTGTTAAATTTTCAAAATTCTAAAGTAAGGACACTGCCCATCAATGAGATCCAAACTACAAATTAGAAAACGAAGTTGCTCCCTAAGAGATAAAGCCAGTAATGTCATATCCCTAGTTAGAGTCAGAATCAATGCCAGTCCTGGTGAAACACCCTTTCTAAATTGGCTCCAGCAATATGGAATCATCTACTATCTGAAACAAGCTGACCTTGTTCAAAGAATCATCATGCTCCTTTTACAAAGAAAATGTTCGTCTAAGTATACAACACATCAAGCAAGTAGGAAACTTCGTCCTGGGATGACAGCTGTCATAGTAAGTAAAATCTCTCCTAAAGCTCTGCTCACATCATGGTATAATATATAATTAAAAATATAAGCAATATCATTCTCTGTCCATCTGCTGTCATATGATGCAAAATAGCTTCCTGCATGTATATTTTATAAATATCATGCCCAGATTTTGTTTTGCATTCTATTTGTATAGTCTGTACTGCAATTTTCATCTTGTATACCAGATTTTGAGAATGTAAATATCTTTAATTAACATTTTTTAATATCTTAGAAGTTCTTGAATATCTTGCTATTTGTGCCACTGTTCTGTTTTGCAGTGTTGGTATAACTGTTAATCTGTGGGCCTGGAACATGGTTAAATGAGTCTGAGGACCTGTCCACCTACCTGATTATGAAATGTAATAAACTTGTGAGCTTCACTACAGTGCGTATTGTTTTTGGGGGTGTGCGGGGCTCCCATACCTGCCAACCATCTGGTAGTTAACAGGGACTATGCATTATTTGTGTCACAACAAGAAAGAGACGGACCTGATATTGTCTTCAGAGCAGACACAAGATGGTTTTGTATCGCCTACACTTTTGTACTTTTTATGTGCTTTTTATGGATTTGGGGAGGGGTGAACAATGGTTGCAATGTGAGGTTGTCACCCACATCTGCAAATGATGTAGCTGTTCAGGCAGCCCCACCTTCCCTTCTCAAGTAAAGAGTTCTTGCTAAATCATTGGTCTCCACCTATGATTCTTTAGAGGGAGAAGCACCCCTTAGCATACCCTTTAAACTTACCCCAGGACAAGTCAGCCAGAAATGCCTCTTCACTCCCCTCCTCCCTGAATAACTTCTCCATTGCCTGAGTGTCTACCTAAAACTGGTTCACATGAGGGTATAGCCCAATTCCTTTGTCACAGAGCCAGCATCATGTATATTAAAGGATTTGCACACGTCCTTTCCTTTTAGATCTGTTTTATTCCATCTGGTAACAAAGCAGTGCAACCCTAGGAATGCAGTTCCATTTCCAGTATACCCCAACATCACTGCATCACTGATTTGCTTAAAACTGACATGCAGTTTAAACCATTGTCTGATTATTTTAGATTTTACAAGCTCTTCCACAGGTTAGTGCTTTGAATAGTATATTAAAGTGGGTGCAAAAGGATGTAACTTCATAAGCTTGGCCTATCATTCTCAGAGCCGTATACTAAGAAACTAAGAAGCAACGCTGCTAAGAAGGTAACTTGACTACAAATACTATTAAGGAGTTTGGAGTGATATTCAGAAGGTTCATTTTAACATAAAATAGGAACCAAAAAGCAAACAACTGCTGCAAACATCATCTTCATAAATCTCTATCCAAATTCAAGGCAGAACCTTTAGTCTCCATTTGAACAGGATTAATAGACTCTATTTAAACTCAAGTGACTGCAGCAGTTCTTAGACTCTTTTATATAAAATCTCAGACATTTCTGTGCTCCCACACTTTTTTGTACTTCAGTAAAAGAGTAGATTTTTGTATGTATTAACACACTGCATATGCACAAATTACTGTAACCTCTCTCGTCTGCTCCCAGAAATCTAAAACTCTCATCATATTAACAGTTTCTGAAATAAGTAATAATCCCATCAGCTGCAACGTTTCTGGACTGCTGTGTAATTCCTCCATGACTTTAGTGCAGTAGTGAATAGTACCTATTAGAAAACAGGTTAAAATTCTGTCACAAATAATAAACTGCAATTTATTTTTGTTACCCAGATGAATAGGCCAGCAGAAGTTGTTTGTTTTTAGGAGAGCCCAAGAGACATTCTGAATGGGGGAGCTAATACATTAACACAAGTTTTGCAGAATCATAAGTGGTGGTATACGAGGTAACAGATTTCTCCAGATGCTTCTGTGACACCAAGTCATTCTGACGCATTCATGCAGTGAGACAGCAGCAAACAATTTGTAAAATGTCAGGCATCATTTGAGTCAGGCAGAGCAGCTCCAAACGTCTTTGTACACCTTAGAAAGAATTAGATATAATTTCTTTCATTTTTTTGTTGTCATGAACACATAACCAGGAAATAGTTGCCTGCTTCACTTTATACTCCATGCTGAAAATGTACTTAACCAGATGATTTACATTTAGGACAAACATTTATTCAGTTGAGTCTGAATCTGCAAGATAACAAGGATATTGTAGATCACAAGCAGGTAAATGATTTGGGGATTCAAGCTTCACTCCTCAGGGATGCAGCCCCCTATTTTATCTGGTATGCCATATTATCATATTGCTAAATAATTGGATATCACGCAGCTCTAACGAATCATATTTGTTTTCCCATTACAGCATTACCTACCAGAAGGAATGCATGCATCCCTACATCATACCTTCACACATTAGTTGGTGATTGATCAGATTTATAAATTTGCTAAACTAAGTGATGATTTATACTGCACTGAATTGCTTTCCCAGAGTAGAAGTTAGTCCCCAGTGAGCAAATATTGTTGTTAATAAAGCAGTGTGACTTTTCAGCTTTCAGGAAAAAATCAATTATTTTTGACTTCAACTGGTTGTGTTTTTCATTACTAAGCCTTGTGCAAGTTGAATACTGAGCTTCTTTTTTATTTCTCAGGAGCAGCAGAAAAAATTCATGTAGAGATGCATAGCTCATTTGAGTACAGAAGCTTTACCAGAAGACGTATTGTGCAGTATATATAATTTTAACATCCTTGTGTACAATAAATCATTTTAAAACCGTTGGAAAGTATCATGCATTTTTGTTTGCAGTCTTCATCTGCATGTTATCTTTCAAAGGACATATTCTGATAGTCCATACTTCTTCTTCTTCTTCTTTTGGCTTTTCCCAGTTAGGGGTCGCCACAGTGGATCACCTGTCCGCTCATGACTGGCAGTGGAGTTTTACGGTGTCGAGTTGCCAGCCCGGTGCCCAACCTTCCACAGAAGGCACACACATGCACACACTCACACCTAGGGCCAATTTAGAGTGTCCAATCCACCTACAGCATGTCTTTGGGATGTGGGAGGAAACCGGAGCACCCGGAGAAAACCCACGCAACCACAGGGAGGACATGCAGACTCCACACAGAAGGCACCCCAGCCGAGGATTGAACCGGAGAACCTCTTCCTGTGAGGCGGCAACGCTAACCGCTGCACCACCATGGCCGTCCATTCTGATAGTCCATACTATGGTTTCTTAATCCGATGCCTCTCACATTGACATCAGTGACTTAGAGTTGTTTGACATCACAGCTGCTTTCATTAAACTCAAGTTAAGAATGTTGTTTTGTTAGTAACAGACGACTTATTAAACAATCAGTGTGATAACACTTTAAATTTAATATTTACAACTTCTCAGCTGGTGTGCCTTCTGTGCAGAGTCTGCATGTCCTCCCTGCATTCATGTCAGTTTCCTCCAAGTGCTCAGTTTTCCTCCCACATTACAAAGACATGCGTCTGGAGCATTTCTCCATGGGCCTCCACTGAAAATTGGCTTTGTTTGAAGTCAGACTTTCTCAGTAAACAAAAGTTAAATAAAATAAAATTATATTATTTGTTATTACTAGATTATAATTTAAATTGCTTCTACTGGAATGATTATCGTTTTTAAATGCAAAAGTAATATTTCAACACCAGGCAGTAATTCAAAAACCTCTGTTCATGTTTGTCTAAGGCCTGATTTATGAGACATTTGGTAAGTCATTTATTTTTATAGTTTAAGACAGGCTAAAACATGAAAAATGGAAATCCTCTAAATTTAAATACTATTATGCTGTATGATCAATGCTAATAATAAAATGAAATTATCACTGGTTTATGCTCCATTCCCTAGTGTATAACGCACATAACTAGAGTGATGTATATTAGTAATACATCAAGTCCAAAGCTGAAAGCAGACACATTTGTCATGACCAAGAGGGTGCAGAAGGCTCATAGGGACCTGCCCTCATGTAACTAAATACAGGAGAAAATCTGGTGAGCATCAGTATTGAAATATTGTTAACAACAGAAACCTGCAGGTCATCAGGAAATAAGTAACATGGGTATAAAGCATGTAACATAATAAAGCATGTAACATAATAAAGCAGAGTAAGAGATGGGCTGTTTGCATCATTTCTAGGGAGAGATAATGATAATAATCCTATTCTATAACCAGGAAGGCCAGCTGAACACACGGTTCCTTTTCAGGGATGACCCAGGAGCAATGTCTGGTTGTGACTTACTCAAGTTCCCACAGGAGGCAAATGAGGGCTGAAGGAATCAAACCCTGTACCAGAGAAACTAAAGCTCACGACCTTAAGTTATGCACCAGATGGTAAAGATATTGCATTACCATAGGAGTGATTATTAGGTAAGACAAAGTGATGTTTAATTAGATGAGAGGAAACAAAATGATGGTAGGTTTATTCATTTATTCCACTGTGCAGTTTCCCAGGATTCTGTAAGCTTACACCACTAAATGGGCTCCAAGCTACATCTCCTTCTTTTCACTCTGAACTTGGGTGACCTCACAGCTGGTTATGTACTACTTAAGGGGGGAGGCAGGTGTACAGCATTCTGCAGGAGAGTATGTGGAGCCCGTCTCCCATGTAAAATAAGGGTTGTAATTAGAACTGGATTAATAGAATGGATCAGTCATAGATTGTAGATGATTTGACCTGGATTCATAGAATGGATCAGCTATGGATTGTAGATACTTTGAGCTGGATTAATAAAATGGATCGGTCATGGACTGTAGATGATTTGAGATGGATAAATAGAATGTACCGGTCATGGATTGTAGGTGATTTGAGCTGGATTAATGGAATGGATCAGTCATGGATTGTAGATTATTTGAGCTGGATTAATGGAATGTATCAGTCATGGATTGTAGATGATTTGAAATGAATTAATAAAATGGATCTGTCATGGACTGTAGATTTGAGCTGGATTCATGGAATGGACCAGTCATGGATTGTAGATGATTTGAGCTGGATTAATGGAATGTATTGATCATGGATTGTAGACTGTGGACTATCCAGTAGCTGTTCAATAAAATATACCATCCAGACAAGATCCAGAAAGGGCCGTTAGAGATTAAGCATTT